>NC_048218.1:132087186-132291930 GCF_002007445.2 Ailuropoda melanoleuca | reverse complement strand
ATCTTTTTGTGTTTGTTGAGGCCTGATTTATGACCCAGTGTGTGGTCTATTCTGGAGAATGCTCCGTGTGCATTCAGATATGTATTCTGCTGCTTTAGGATGAAATGTTCTGAATATATCTGTAAAGTCTATCTGGTCCAGTGTGTCATTCCAAGCCATTTTTTTCTTTGCTGATTTTCTGCTTTGATGATCTCTCCATTGCTTTAGGTGTGGAGTTAAGGTCCCCGACTATTATTGTATTAATATCAATGAGTTTCGTTTATGTTTGTTATTAATTGTTTTATATAGTTGGGTGCTCCCATGTTGGGGACATAAATATTTACAATTGTTAGATATTCCTGTTGGATGGACCCCTTTATTATGATATAGTGCCCTTCTTCATCTCTTATTACAGTCTTTGGTTTAAAATCTATTTTATCTGATACAAGTATGGCTGCTCTGGCTTTCTTTTGACATCCATTAGCATGATACATTGTTCTCTATTCCCTCACTTTCAGTCTGGAGATGTCTTTAGGGCTAAAATGAGTCTCTTATAGGCAGCATATAGATGGGCCTTGTTTTTTAAACCATTCTATTGCCCTATGTCTTTTGATTGGAACATTTTGTCCATTTATATTCAGAGTGATTATTGATAGATATGCCATTGTATTACCTGTGGCGGTCAGTGTTTCTGGTGATCTCTGGTCCTTTCTCGTCTTTGTTGCCTTTGGTTTTTCTTTCCCACTCAAAGAGTCCCCTTTAATATTTTTTGCTGGGCTGATTTAGTGGTCACAAACTCCTTTAGTGTTTGTCTGGGAAACTCTTTATCTCTCCTTCTATTCTGAATGACAGCCTTGCTGGACAAAGTATTCTTGGCTGCATATTTTTCCCATTCAGCACATTGAATATATCATGCCACTCGCTTCTGGCCTGTCAGGTTTCTGTGGAGAGATCTCCTGCTAACCTGATTTGTCTTCCCTTATAGGTTAGGGATTTCTTTTCCCTTTTTGTTTTCAGGATTCTTTCCTTATCTCTGTATTTTGCAGATTTTACTATGATATGTCTTGGTGTTGGTTGGCTTTTGATTTTGATGGGAATTCTCTGTGCCTCGTGGATTTGGATGTCTGTTTCTTTCCCCAGATTAGGGACGTTTTCAGCTATAATTTGCTCAAATAAACCGCTGCCCTTTTTTCCTGTCTTCTTCTGGGACTCCCAGAAACTCCATGTTTTATGGAGTCACTGCGTTCTGTAAATCTACATTTGTAAGCCAATATTTTTCTTTCCCTCTTCTTTTTAGCCTCATTATTTTCCATGCTTTTATCTTCTATATCACTTATTTGTTCCTCTGTTTCTTCCATCCTTGAGATCATTATATCCAGTCGGTTTTGCATCTTAGTTATAGCATTTTTTATTTTGGCCTGACTAGTTTTTAGGTCTTTTATCTCTGCAGTAAGGGTCTCTCTGGTTTCTTCTATTCTTTTCTCAAGGAAGCCCTCACAGAAGGCTGAACGATCTCCCCTCTTGTGTCCTAGGGTTCCTTCAGATCCCTGCCTTCACCCTGTTTGTGTCCTTGCCATCTGCCTGTCCAGTAGTGGTGCAGTGCTCCTGTGTTTTATCTCAGATGCATAGCTAGGTTTCAAAACTCCAAATTTTAAGGACCCACAAGGTGCAGACCCATGCTGATACTCTAGGGGAATTGTTACTGCACTGACGGTTTGTCACAGAAAAGCAGTTACATGACTGGGCAGGGGCTTGGAATTTATGGTAAAGTATAGCAAAAAGCTGACATACAGGTTAGCTGCCCTCAACAAGCATCTCTGCTCATATGATAATGAATGGGACAGTTTAGTGGCACCTGCTGGCTCTTTTGTCTCATGAGAGGAAGTGCCATCTCTCCCAAATGCACTCCAAGAAGGGGAACTATCTCTCCCAGCATGGCCCAGAGGATTCTCAGAGCACTCTGTCCATTCCCAGGCCTCTGCCCTCCTTCTCTGCAGAAGCACCACTATGCCTACCAGGCTCAACCTTAGTGATAGTGTGGACTTCTTAAACTTCAGAATTTCTGTTCTGCTGCTTGTAAAAACCTTGTGATAATCAGCCCTCTTGTTGACCCAGTCAGTGGTTTGGGGGTCATGTTTTTCTTGTGCAATCCCCTATGTGCTGCTTTATCTCCCTCTCTCATTTGCTCTCCTCTCTCTGTGATCACCCAGCACCTGCAGTTCTTTTCTCCCCCCAATCACATCGCAGCACCTCCTACCTTTCACAAATGGCCTCTTTTCTCCCTCTAGTTTTGCACTTTGTTCTCTCAGTCCTCAGATCAATTTCCTGGGTGTTCAGAATCATTTGATAATTATCTAGCTGTGTTCGAGGGATGAGGCAATCATAAGGTACTCCTACTACTCCACCTTCTTAACTCCCCTATGTAGCATTTCCTGCTGTCTTGTGTAACTATGCTTAAAGTGATTATATAATAAAATAGTTAGTGTATTTATTCCATAGTGACTTTATTTTAATTGTTCCTTTTGTTGTATTCTCAACTTCAGGAGAGTCAAACTACTTTAACTATCCCTATTACTAGAAATCTGGAATGAAAGGATTCTATTTAACAATTGCAGTCAAAATTTTTGATGGCCAAATACTTAAAATATAAATTACACACTTTAGTAAAATGTTGAAATAAAAAGTTACTGTTTCTACTTGGGAGTACTACTCATTTCAGTATCATAGATATATGAATAATGAAGCCAGCATATTAAAAAAATGGAATAGATGAAGTTACTAACAATTTTACCATAAACCTTATCATTAGTCATTGACTAAAATTAAAATTCAAAGTCTGGTGCAGCACATGTCATTATATTACTCAAATCTGTTGAATAAATGGCCTGCTTTACTGATTTCCCAAATTACTCTTAGCAGCTTTTATTTTCTAAACAAAATCTTACGTGGAACAACAATGATGAATAAAATAAGACATAAAAAAAGAGAGACTGACTTTCTGAAACAGCAGTAGGAAGATGAGAGTCCACCAGGCTAAATTCTCTATCACCATTTGCGGCTGTTTGTGACCCTACCAGGGACCCCCTGTGTCTCCAAGGAATGCAGATCCAAAACTTGTCATCTTCAGTAATGTCTAATGTCTTAGATGAAACTAACTCTCCTGCAAATAACAATTATATACGGACCAATTGTATTAAAAAAAATTATTGAAAGTGTTGGAAACTGATACAAAGCAGGCAGAAACTTGAGGGAAGCTGATGCTTGAAGAATTTCACTAGGTGAGTTCTATGCTTATATGTTGTTGTTGTTGAGGAAAGTTGATGCTTGAAGAAGAGAATTTCACTGGGTGAATTCTATGCTTATATATTGTTATTGTTATTGTTGTTGTTGTGTTGTTGTTGTGTTTTTCTTGAGCCTCACCCAATCCACAATGTTCAGGAAAACGTTAGAGATCAAACAGAAACCTGTGGTGTTATTGTGTTGAGGTGTAGTGTAAGAGGAACAGACTTTGGGGTTACCAGACAGCTGAAAGTTGAGATGAATTCAGGAAAGTAGGGAGCCACAAACATGGAAATCTGTAAATTTTCATATAACTCCCTCATATCCTTGGCTGAACTTTTAACTGCATAGGCAAGAAAGACTATAAGAAATCATGCAGGGAACAAAAGCTATAAAGCAGAAAATGTTAAGTGGGACTTCGAGTGCTGGTCACTATAAGGGAGTTAGAATTTGAAATTTGCAATGTACTAGATTAGAGGGGTTTCTCCTAAAACCTAAGAGGGCCCACACCATCACATAATTTTATGTCTTAGAACTTAGAATTTTCCTTAAGACTAACAGCAAAACTTAAACTGATCCTTTCTAACAAAATGTAAAACCAAGGCATCAGTCAGTAATTTAACTCCATGCCAAAAGATTGATTACCACTTTTCAGAGGACTATAACAGTATCCAATGTCTGTATAATGTGTCACCCACAGTGTTCAGTATACAATAAAAAAGATTATTAAATGTGCCAGGAAACAGAAAAACAAGTGATCCACAATTAAGAAAGAAGGCAGTCAGTAAATCCAGACCATGAGATCACCCAGATATTAGAATTAGCAGACTTGGACTTTTAAACAGCTAATTGATATGTTCAGTGACTAGCTTAAAGAAAATAATTATTATAAGTGAACCAGAAAGGAATTTCAGAGGATAAATTGGAACTGTCTTAAGACTCAAGTTGGAAATTGTAGAACTAAAAATTACAGTATCTGAAATTTAAAAATCAATTGTGTGGTCTTAGTATTATGTTGGAAAGAGCAGAAGGGAAAGGAAATAAACCTGAGGAGAAAATCAATAGCAACTGTCTAATACAAAGAAGCCGGGGGGGGCGGTGAGAATTTGAAAGTGAAATGAACAGAGAAACTGTGATCTGTGAGACAATATAATTTTTTTTTCAAATAATTTTCTTTCCCAGTCTCTTTACATACTATTTTTGAACTTCAAGTACAGGTATGTTAGACAAATTGATAGGTTTGTTAGACTGGATTAAGAAGTGAGACCTNGCTCTTTTTTGAACTTCAAGTACAGGTATGTTAGACAAATTGATAGGTTTGTTAGACTGGATTAAGAAGTGAGACCTAATATTCAAAAAAGAAACAAACAAATAAAAACAAGACTCTACTATATTTTGCCTACAAAAGATGTACTTGAAATATAAAGAACAGGGCATGAATGTAAAATGATAGAAGGGTTCATTCTTTACAAAGATAAAGCAAAATTTGACAGAGCTAAAGGTAGAAATTGACTAATCCAAAATCATATTTAGAGCTTTTAGCATCCATCTTTAAGTAAATGTTCATACCTAACTGTAAATGTAATGTACCTAACTAAAGTATTTTAAAAATACTATCAATCACTTTGACCATACCCCTATGTTGTAGAATAAACATTCTTTTAACTGCACCATAAAATGTTTCGATAAATTTGAAAAGATTTAAGTCTCATAAAGTATTTTCTTCTGCCACAGTAAAATTTAATCAGTCACAATAGGATAAATACAGAATCACATAAGTGATTTTTAAATTAATAAATCTCTCAATTCAAATATGAAAGAAGAGTTTTCAATTTAAATTATTTGAGGAATGGGATTAATGATTTTAAAAACTGGATATATATTCAGGATTTCTATTTTATGAGGAAATAAAATATAGAATTCCCTTAAACGATGCTTTGTCACTCTGCTTTTTAAATAATTTGAGTGAAATATTTTCTTTAGATAAAGTAATTGGTTTTTTGAAAATTCAAAATATAGTAAATAGTTTTGAGTTCCCATTCGACCACCTGATTTCATGGATTGAGCTGCTGAACCAAGTTACACTTTTAGTTTACTTTTGTTATTTTATATGGTAAGATAGTCAAGTTTGGGCACCATTCTCTTCTGATCCTTAGGAGTTAGTTTTGTGGCTTAAAGGTGTTCGATAAATATTTGTTGCATAGATGCATATTTTTTGGTTCAGAAAATGATAAATATCGGGGAGCCTGGTGGCTCAGTCATTAAGCGTCTGCCTTCAGCTCAGGTCATGATCGCAGCACCCACATCGCACTGGGCTCCCTGCTCAGCAGGAAGCCTGCTTCTCCTCTCCCACTCCCCCTGTCTATGTTCCCTCTCTCTGCTGTGTCTCTCTCTGTCAAGTAAATAAATAAAATCTTTAAAAAAAAAGAAAGAAAATGATAAATATTTATCAAAAGAAAATGAAACTGTAAGCAGGAAGAAATTTAGAACTAATATAGTATAAGATTAAAGTATAAGTGAGAACTACATTAGGTAGAAGAGAAGCTTTTGACATACAACCTTATAATAAGTGAAATACTAGGCTTTGCTGAGATTTTTCATCCTATTTGAAATCCCAGTCTACAACATTTTGGATGTATTAGAAAAAAGTTTATGATAAAAATGAGAATATTTGTTTTATTTATATCTTAGAATTCAAATTTATAATATGAAGTCACTAATAGAAAAAAAGAATTATAATATAAGCCCTTAGGACTTAAAAGTTCTCCAACACACTCTATTATTCTTTATTCTTTCTTTACCTCTTTTCCACCAAGTGTCTGGCTCAAATGTACTTAGTCACTATGTAGCCCAATGCTATTACTCTTAAATTATACACCAGGAAAATTCTATTTAAAACCTTTATCCCTTACCACTTTGTCTTCACATCACCAACTCTTTTGTGTTTTCACCCATCTACATCCCACTGTGATGAGGTGGGGGGAAAAGTGGAGTTATTAGTATGGGAACAGAATCAGAAAAAACAAAGCAATTTATCAAGAGTATATACGTTATCACCGATAATGGAAATAAAGCCTAGATATCAATCCTTATATTCTTAAGGTCTTCGGCTGAAAGTTGAAAATTACATGTGAAACAAAAGGAGTCTTGGGATGTTAAATAAATTGGTTAGTCTAACAAAACCTATAGCATATATTTAATACGGATGTCTTAATTTGGGGCTAGAAATATGTTTAGACCCAAGTAAATAAAGTCCATTCAAATTAGAATTACATAGCATGAATTTTAATTAACTCAAATTATTTTGACTATCCCTGAACTTATCATTTTGTTATTTCATGGAAATAGCATTAAATGGGAATATAGAAATCTAGGTTATAGCCAACTAAAACACTATTTGACCTTGGAGAATTTCAGTTTCCTGAGACTCAATTTTTTTATTTGTAAAATAAAACTTTAAAACATTTTTAGGTATAAAATTCTGAACCCTTAACTCTCTAGATAGCAGCTAAATGATTTGGATTGGGAATATAGTCTTGTGCTTTCAGTCTATACCTAAGGAAAGAAAGCAAAATAATATTATTGTATGTTTGGTATGTAAATAGACAAGCAGAGCCCAAGTTCATTTTTGTTGTTGTCATTTCCGTTATTGTTCTGTTATGTTATTTTGTACCTAAAACAAAACAAACTGTTATTTTTCTGGATCCATCTAAAAGAGAGACCCAAATCATTATAAACAAGAAAAAAAGTTGAAACTACATCACTGCGGATGATATCTGCTAATTCAAGGGAATCTTACTGAAATTTTTAGTGGGAAATTTTAGTTACTTATATGTCTATAATAGTTGCTGAATGTTGGCCCTTTTCTAACTAGGACCATCTTTATTCCCTATTAATTATCTAGATTTTTCAGGAGAGCAAAGTGATTTGTAAAGGGCTGTGGAAATACAGAACAATGATAGCTCTTAACCCAAAACCAAGAGCGCAATGTGGGGTTGTACCAACTACTGAATATTTTTAGTCTATTCTAATTTACATTCAGGGACTGGGTAATAACCACTAGGTGGGTTCTATCATCCCCTTTTTGCTATCAGTGATCCTAGTTCTGTAATGGCTTTTCTTTCTGTCATCCCTGGCTTATGGCCATCAGTGAACCATACTTTGGTAAAGGTGCATCAGCTATCCCCTTCACAGTGGGTTTTCTCTACTCTAGCATGGTCACCTCTCTGACTCTAGCAGGTATCTCAGCTTCAGCAGTGTTGACATTTTGGACAGATAATTGTGTATGTTTGTGTAGAAGCTGCTGTGTGCTTTGTAGGATGTCTAGCATCATCCCTGACCTCCACCCAGTTGATACTGCTAGCACCTCTGTATTGATACTACTAGCACCTCTGTAGTTGTGACAACCAAAAATGTCTCCAGACATTGTCAGTCCCAGGGAAGAAGGCAGTGGCAAACTTAATTAAGAACTACTATGCTATGGCAATTCTGGAATTGCAAGTTGACATAGCATGGGCCATATCTTTATGCTTACTTCTACAAATATCCANAGGGAAGAAGGCAGTGGCAAACTTAATTAAGAACTACTATGGCAATTCTGGAATTGCAAGTTGACATAGCATGGGCCATATCTTTATGCTTACTTCTACAAATATCCAGTCTCAAGTTTGCACTCTACTAACAAATGCTGGGGGCATGTGGGAGGAACTTGATCCTGAAGGAGCTGGAATGAATACAGAAGATTCTAATTTTAAGTTGGACTAGATTGATTGATCTGGGCATCCTTATGGGTTGTGATTCAGAGTGCCAACATATAGAATTGGGACTGATTTAAATTGTTTGCCTACTTGGTTGACTGAAAGCAGAATCTAATGGGTGACTATTCCAAATACAGCTCAAATGCCGAACTCATGAGTCTCAGAGCAAGAGAAAGCTCTCCAAGGGATCCAGTCTGAAGGTTAAGTAGCTTTATTGCTGGGTGCTTATGAACTATTGTATTCAAATGGATTTAAACCATGTAAGACTTTTGTGCAGTGCACCTGGTCATCCCCTTTATATGGAACAAGAAGTGGCTTCAGATTAAGAGATACATGAAATCATGAGCAGGGACAGTGGCTGGCCTGGCTGATCAGAGGCCTGGAAGAAGAAAGAATAATGTCAGAGACAAGAAATTCTGGGATAGAGATGTGTGAATGTACATATAGAAGTGGACACGAAGCATGAAGATCTGTGTATCATACACTCATACCCACCAGAGAGTATCCACCATAGAAGAGGTACTAAACAACTCAGCAGACAAAATGATTTGTCCATTTGTAGTTAGTCAAGCCTTTCAATTGACCACTCTAATGTTGGCACAATGGGCACCTGAGTGTAAAGTGCCCTTTGAGGTGGAGGTGAAACTTATGCATGGGCCCCAGAATACAGTCTTCTAGAAACAGAGACTAATGTTGAGTTCCTTATTTAGTACAATCCCTTAAGGATTGTATAGCAAGACAGTGAGTGGCAAGCTGACCACATTGGACCTCTTCTACCCTCGTAGGGACAACCAGAAACTCACTCTGACAGGAAGAAATAGCTACTCTGGTATGTTTTTGTTTGTTGTCTACAGGCTTTACTTGCATGAGGTCCCACATGAATATGACATCAGAGAAGGAAACACATTTTAGAGCTAAGAAGATTCCAGAGTGGGACCATGAACAAGGATTCTATCACATACCGCACCATCCAAAAGCTGCTGGCCTGACAGAACAGCCTGTTAAAGTCATAGTTAAAGTGATAGTTTGAAGATGACACATTATGAAAATGGGGCACTGCAATAAAGAAGTATACACTTTAAATTAAAGACCTTTACATGGCAGTCTACTCCCAATAGGAAGAATAGATGAATCCAACAACAGCAAAACGATAGTAGCAGGAATAGCCCCACTTACCATTATTTCCAGTGTGACACACTTGGGAGTTTGTGCTCTCTGTGCTTGCAGTTCTGTCCATTGTAGATTTAGAAGTCGTGTTTCCCAAAGGGAGTGAGGGAAATTTTCACCTAAGGACACAACAAGAATCCCATTGAATTATTTAAGAAATTATAATATTAATAATAATATACATTCAAAACATATTTCTCAAGCACCCTATTATATGCCAGGCACTGCCTCAGTTTTGACACTTCTTGGACAGCTATGTCCAATGACAGATCAATGCTGGGGTATAAAGGACCAACTGTCTCAGTCCAGCTTGGGACATATCCAAAGGAACATTCAACTCCATTTTGATTCACTGAATGAGATTCCAAAGTAATGTGTAGAATCGACTTCATATATCGAAATCAACAATTGAACATAGATGTATATTGCCTTTTAGCTCCAAATCCACATTTCATTACCTGTTCTGCAAAAATGTAGATGAGTCCATTGAAGATTTTACTTTTA
Organism: Ailuropoda melanoleuca; assembly: GCF_002007445.2. Lineage (NCBI taxonomy): Eukaryota > Metazoa > Chordata > Mammalia > Carnivora > Ursidae > Ailuropoda > Ailuropoda melanoleuca. The sequence goes on along the minus strand of NC_048218.1, from coordinate 132,282,244 downwards.
CCAGCAGAACTGATGTTAAGCTTTGTCAGTAAAAGGGTTGGAAAGATATTGCATGTGGGAGTTTCCCAGTGTGCTGTTTTAGAAGACTTGTACAGTGCAAGCTTCTCTAGTACCTCGTTACTACAGTGTTGGCAGTTTCTCCAGCATCTGATTCTGACAGTGCAGGCAGCTTCCCAAGTGCCCACCTTCCACAGTGGGGGTTGTGTATTAACCATGCTTTTTCTTTTCTTTTTTTTTTTTTAAGATTTCTTATTTATTTATTGGACAGAGATAGAGACAGCCAGCGAGAGAGGGAACACAAGCGGGGAGTGGGAGAGGAAGAAGCAGGCTCACAGCGGAGGAGCCTGATGTGGGGCTCGATCCCAGAATGCCACGCCCTGAGCTGAAGGCAGACGCTTAACCATTGTGCCACCCAGGCGCCCCAATGCTTTTTATTTTCTATACTGATGCTTTGACACAGTAGGGCATTGCAGACACTGGAAAGATTGCCCCTCCAGGGTTAGCTAATTTCTATAGAAAGCAAAGGATCAGTCTTCAAGAGCTTCTTTCATATGCATAGTGACCAATCCAGAGCTCATATCCTTAAGGATTTCCTCTGCCAGGCTCTCCACACTCTCTACCTGCCCTTATCACGCCTGGGCCAGGTACAAGACTACTACGGACAGTCCTTGTGTTTCAAAGTCTATTGAAATTATTTAAACTAGCCAATCATAAGCCTGCTTACCCTGCCTTGCCTTTTCCTTCCCTTGGAAAGAACAATAAAGGTTCTTGCCACATTTTCTTCTCACTCTCTCTTCCTCTCAACTGACAATGGTGCTTCCCCCCATGACATGTCCCCTCCTCTTGGATGTGTGAATTTAACAAACTATTTTTTCCAATGGTCATCATCTCCTGATCCACTGGCCTCACCATACCTGAATAATAAAACTTACATTTTAAAATAAGTAGCTTCTCCAGCACTAGACCTCTCCAGGGCAGTCATCAGTAGCACTCAGGGATCAGAAGTTCCCCAGCACACCCCATGGGTGGTTTCACAGTACAGTGCGTCTGGTGACACCAACTCCACAAGAATAGCTTTCCCCAGATAATCACCAAAAGAGTGATTGTTGGCAAGTTTTGAAGGACAGATTTCGTCCAAGTTCCACCACAACAACTACCCTTTCACTGAGCCAGGATTATTTTTTCTCACACAAAGTCTGGATCTCAGGCCTGGCTGGGGGATACTCTTTTGTGGATATCTTTTCTTAGCCCTCGGGTGCTGACGATTCCTTATATGTACCATTTCCAAATTTGTTAGAGTTCCCTTTAATTCTTACTAGCCAACCTGATGTTACTCCAACCCTCCGTTACATTTAATAATTCTTTATATTAAATTCTTCCTGCTCAAATTCCTATGTGGTTTTATCTCTTGATTGGATTCAGATTTATACATTGTTAAAATATATACAATTATGAAGAGATGACTGAGTTTTTCCTGTGAGCAAACCCAATAGGAATTATACATTTTTTAGCATTGGTATTGGTATTAAGTGTTCAGCAAATGCTTAGAAAACACAGTCCCTTCCCTAATACTTAGCATACTGATTTGCCTTATAGTAGTTATTTAACCAATTGTCACAAGAGTAATAATAATACTCTGTGTGAATGAAGAACCAAATCTTCATTTTTTCCATAACTATTGCTATTTAATTTTATTAAAAATTATTCTGGACCAAAGAAAATTTTAAAATCTATGTGTCCATATAGAAGATCGAACTTGGGAAAGAAACACCATGAAATCCTTATGAACTGTATGAGGGTGTGGGATATCTGAATGAAAGCCATAGTGTTCCCAGTAATGCAAGACAAGCAATACTTTTTACTAAAGAAAAATCTAATTGTTCACATTATCTTTGATATACTCTCTGGTTACGCTTAAACTTAGATGACCTGCTGCTTCCATCGATTAACTTGAGTTCGGCTTCCAAACAATTTTTTCTACAAACAGATTAAGAGGTCATGCCATGTGCCAGGCACCCTGTGGAAGATAAATTTTAGTGGAGTCATGCTGATAAAGCCTAAATCAAAAGAGTAATAATGTAGACTTTCAATTTTATGGTATGGTTATAAAGTTGTCTGACTTTTTCTATTAATGTTCTTCCAACAAGTGAACAATGGAGAAGTCCCAAGGTCTGTGAGCAATTTCTGTAGAAAAACTATCAGTTCTTAAATTTTCCTCTCTCTCCTTTTTCTGGAAGATTCACTATTGTGAATCTGTTTAGAATTAGTATTAAATTCTATAAAGAAGAAGATAAAAATCAAGGATCAAACTTCATGAGTTTTATTAATTTCCCACATTATTTCTGCTAATGACATTCTGTTTCCCCATAGCTAATTAGCAGTAAAATCCTTCACACAAAAAGGAAAATAAAGGAGTTTATGTAAGCCAAAATATAAGAATCTGGAAAAACAGGTGTTAGATGACCTCAAGATTGTTTCCCCATGTGTGAAACACCAAACTGTTAAATGCTTTTGTTCAACACAAGGTTTTTCCCTTCCTTACCACTACCCCTATAACTACAAGATTTCTTTGTCATAACTCAGAAGCATTCCGCTTGACCTTCATATATGATTAAAAAAAAAACTATAAAAGGAAAAACCTAACAGATGGTAATGGGGAAATAAGTAGGCTTTGAAAAACGAAATCCCTGAATTCTAATTCCAGATTTGCTTCTCATTTACTACACTACTGAATTTCAATTCCCTACGTTGTGAAACAAGAAATACTATAAGGTCATATTATAAGAACATGAAAAGAACACCTTTAAAAAATATTTTCTTATAATGTAAGAGACCTTATACTTTTTTGATAATTCCAAATGCTTTTTGATAATTCCAAACACATGTTGTCTTAGTCTGTTTGGGCTACTATAACAGAATACCATAGACTGGATGGCTTATAAGCAACAGATACTCATTTCTAAAAGTTCTGGGGTCTGGAAAGTCCAATATCACGGCACCAGCACATTTGGTGTCTAGTAAGAGCCTGTTTCCTGGTTCACAGACACCTGTCTCCTCCCTGAATTCTCACATGGTGGAATGAGAATGGGGAAGGTAGCTCTCTGGGGTCTCTTTTATAAGGGCACTAATCCCATTCATGAGGGCTCTGCTCTCATGACCTAATTATCACACAAAGGCCCTACCTCCAAATACTGCCACAGTGGAAGTTAGGATTTAACATATTAATTTGGGAGGATATAAACATTCAGTCTACAGCACATATGATAACTTCTTTCAACTACCTACATTTTAAGGTGTGGTTGTTGAGTATTTTTTACAGTAATATACTACATTCATTCTACTCAGCTTTAAAAAATAAAACGAATAGAATATTTCAGATCACAGATTCCCATTTTTCTCTCCATTCTTTAATGTATTTTATTTGTTTAGAATTTATGGTGATTTTCAGTTTTCATGAAGGGTTATAATATCAAATAATCATCAGGATTATGTTATGGTATTGTGGATAGCTCATAGTTACTAAAATCTCTTCCTTCTGATGAATTTTATTCCCATATACAAGGACCACCCACTGAGGTAATTAGGCAATTGTTTTCCAGCTCATTCCTTCTTCATGACTTAAGTGAACATCTAAGTTTACTCTCTGAATCCTGGGAATACAGAGAAAAAGCAGGGATTCTTAAAGATGTTTACTAAGGAAGCAAAGGAGAGCAAGTGAGGGAAATAAGCAAAGTGTTTAGAGGTTTTATGGGAAAAGCAGAGAATTCATATCATTTGATACATTTAAATCAGACTGGGCAAAACACTTGAGGAAAACCTGTTGTGGTCTCAAGGGAAGAGGAAAAGTGACTTAAGGTGGTCTTTCCCATTTCTTATTGATGTGATTAAACAACTTGATCTCTGGCCTTGTTACTGACTTCACTGAAGAAGAAACCAAATGGTGGCAATTAGAATGTTGGCTTTACCACATAGACACCTGCTCTAATAGCTAAGCTGAGAGCTGATGAATTTCAAATATGTTAGCAGCTGTCAGGTGGTAACAATTTCAAGTCATTTCTAACCTCAGTTGGGAGCAAACCAGGAGCATACGGGTAAAACTTAGCTGAAGAATCTATGGATACATCAAATTCCTATTACATAAACATTTTGGTCATTTCTTCAGTTCCACTGTTTTAATTTAAAGACATTGGATCATTCCTAGTCTTTAACTTATGGATCATTTATAAAAGGACCCTGGGTTGCCATTTTATCAGTCATATCATACAGTCTCCAAATGTCAGCACAACGAACATCCTTTTGAATTATAACTTAAAGTGCTTTATATAAAAAAAAAGAAAGCATAGCATTTAATGGGCCTTTTAACAATTCCCAAGTGTTTACTCTTTTTGTGCATGCTTTAAACCTACAAATTTTATATTCTTAATTGCCAATTAGTATTGAGTCTAGTTCTGCATTTATCACTCCCCCTGTTTAAAGCCCTTCATTGGCTTCCCTGTGCTCTTAACGTGATAAATCTCATCACAAGGGTTTAGCACAAGGCTGGCAATTGCCTCCATCCTTTTCGTCAACCTCATCTTCCATCACATTTCCCCTCCTTTTCTCTTTTCCAATCCCTCTGCTCTTCTTTCATGTTCTGAACCAGTCATGTGCCCTTCTACTGCAAGATCTTTAACCATGATGTTCCTTCTGCTAGAAAATTCCTCCCTCCCTTCTTTAACTTAGATTAATGTCTGCTCATGCTCCAGAGTTCAGTGCAAGATCACTCCCTCAAGAAAGTTCCCTGAGGTTTCTCCGTGGGTCAATGACCTATTGTAAGCTTTCATAGTGCCTCTTTAATCCCCTGCCATATTCACTTGGGCTATGGCAGATTAGTACCTTTCTGCCACACTAGAAGCTGCACTCCAGAAGGTTAGGGGACTGGCTATCCTTTGTTCACCATTATATCATTAGCAGCCAGAATAGTGCACAATATGTATTTGTTAAACTAATGAATTACACGGAAGTATCTAATTGAACATTGTTACAGAAATCAAATGATTTTTAATCCCCATAGAAACTGGTCATGTAAATCCAGATTACTCCAAAGTTTACTGGATAAACATTAAACAATACAGCATGAAAGGATCTAAGCTAAAATGCTGTACTTCTTTTTATACATGTTCCCCATTCAAAGAAAAGTCTGACAGAAGATAATCAAATTACCTCTGTCAAAGTATCTGGCAAAAATGAACCAATCTAGCAACAAATTTAATAGCCAATAGTAATTGTAGAATCACACGTTGATTCATGTTTTAGAATCAATGTTGATTTGAGTGGTTTTCAAAATGTAAACTTAAGTCTTATGGTGATGTTTGGGAGGCTTTCTAACCAATTAATTAGAATTTAAAATTTTAAAAGTGTTTTTTAACTTTTTAAAAGTTATAATGAGAGACAACATCCATAGCAAATGTATTTTGTATTAAGTTGTAACCCTGTAGAACCACTAACACATCAACGTGTTCTTCAGGGCTAACTCATTTTGTGCAGATCTTAAAGCATCTCCGGCCATTTCTGTGCATGCACTTGAACTTCTTGTAAATGTTCTCATTTATTAAGAAAGCACTGTGTTTCTCAATTTTTTTTAAAAAAAATGCAGGCCTCTGAGCATGTTCATTATTGCAAATAAGTATGAGTATATTATTCAGGCAAATGTACCTGTATCAAGGCCCATCAGCAAGGTCCAGATGCATTTGCTCAGGAGTTGCACATGTCAGGATAAAAGCGCAAATGGCTAAATTACAAGGGAACAACATTTTATTATAGAGTGTTACCACTAGTCAAATTTGGGGTTTCTGTTTCTGATTTTATATTTATGATAAAGACGCATTAATGATAACAGTGCTTCAACTCCAGTATTTCCTACCACCTACTCATCCACCAAGCCTTAAAAGAAGATTATCCTGCAATTGCAAGGTAAAGTCTGGAAAAAAGTTATCTTTGCAACTACTAATCTGTGTCAATCAAGATGATCCATATATGGTACAATCAAACCAAAACAGAGCAATAACAGATATTATCTACAACTGTGTTTTCAAGCCCTTGATTTCAATTTTTAACATCTTTAAGACAACCAAATTGTTCTCATTGACATACATTAAATAAGGAAAAGCTTTACATGTAATTGAGGTTTACCTATTATTTACTTTAAAATTATAGCCTTTAAAAAATGGTAACCTAAACATTACTAAAATGTGTACAAAGGGTTCAGTAGTACACTCTTGCTTTTCGAATTTTACATGAGAAGATGCATATGCTCAAGACTGGATATTTTTAACAAAGGATATGGAATTCTACATTTACAGAGAATTAAAGGAAGATTCACGGCGAAAGTAGAAGCTTCATGAATCCATGGTCTACGTAATGAGTTAACTGGCTAGCATAGCTTAATACCTTGATTGCTTCTAGTTTATATCAATTTATTTTATAATACACTAGAGTATGAGAAGCATAGATTATGAAGCTAAACTGCTTGGGTTCACAATTCCAGTTCAAGCATCTAATCCCCGCAGAGCCATAGGCAAGTAATCTAACCTCTCAGTGTCTTCATTTCCTCATCTATAATTCAAATTGAATGAGATCAAAAAGAACCATAATGCGTAAAAGGCTTAGAACAGCACTGGGCACTTAGTAATTGGTAAATAAAAGTCATCTTTTAACAGTTTTTTAAGAGGCTAAACTATGTAATAAGAAATAAAATTCTAATCCTAGATTTGTAGAACTAATATGCCTCAGAAGATTTTCTTTTTTTGCAACCATTGGTTGAACCCTACTTTTCTCAAAATGATTTTTGGATTTCAGAGATAAGATAATCTGATTCTCAAAGAGCAAAATGATTTTATATACCCTCCTCATCCTTATTTACATGAGCTCCAGATTTCATTCCCTGACTGGTTTGTGACAGACAGTTAAATTGGTAGACACACTGACATATTCTAAAGCCTAATGTTCCACATCTGACTTCATTTGAAACAAACCTTTCACTGCAGATAAACAACAACCCCAAATAGTGGAAGACCACTGAATCTAGTGTAATTCCCAATTTGCAAAAGAAGTAAAAGAGGTTTAGAAAAATATAATGGCTTACCTAAAGTCACAAAGCTTGTGAGGGAAAACACACACACAAATCTCCTGATTTCCACATCCTTGCCTTTGTCAGTATATGAAGTCACCTTTTAAAATGCTTGATTCATCTCTCTTTTTTAAATTAATTGATGATGTTTTTATTGAAGTATGATTAACATACAGTATTTTATTAGTTTCAAGTGTACAATATAATGATTAAGCAAGTCTATACATTTCTCAGTGCTCATGATAAGTATACTCTTCATCTCCTATATCTATTTTACTCATCCCTCCACCCACCTCCCCTTTGGCAACCACCAGTTTGTTTTTTGCATTTAAGAGTCTGTTTTTTGGTTTGCCTTCTTTTTGTTTTGTTTTGTTTCTTAAATTTCACATATGAGTTAAATCATATGGTATCTGTCTTTCTCTCATTGATTTACTTAGCACTATACCCTCCAGTTTCACCCATCTTGTTGCAAATGGCAAGATTTCATTCCTTTTTATAGCTAAGTAATATTCCTGTGTGTGTGTGTGTGTGTGTGTGCACTACTTCTGCTTTATCTGTCTATGAATGGGAATGTAAATTGCTTCCATATCTTGGCTCTTGTAAATAATGCTGCAATAAACAGGGGTGCATATATCTTTTTGAATTAATGTTTTGGTTTTTTTGGGGTAAATAGTAGTGGAATTACTGGATCATATGGTATTTCCATTTTTAATTTTTTGAGGAAACTCCATTCTGTTTTCCACAGTGACTGGACCAATTTGCATTCCTACCAACAGTGCATGAGGGTTCCTTTTCCTCCATATTCTTGCCAGTGATTCTAATTTCTTGTATTTTTTTTAGCCATTTTACAGGTGTAAAGTAATATCTCATTATGGTTTTAATTTGCATTTCCCTGATGATTAGTGATGTTGAGGACCTTTTCATATGTCTGTTAGCCATCTGTATGTCTTCTTTGGTGAAAAGTCTGTTCATGGTTTTTTGCCCATTTTTAAACTGGATTATTTGTTTTCTCTGTGTTGAGTCGTATAACTTCTTTATATATTTCGGACATTAACCCTTCATCAGATATATAATAAATACATATATACATACATACATACATTGACAAACAAATGGAAGAGGAGAAATGACAACTTACATCACAGGAATACAAAGGCTTGTAAGAGAATATTATGAAAAATTATATGTGAACAAATTGGAAAACCTAGAAGAAATGGATAAATGCCTGGAAATACATAACCTTCTAAAACTGAGTTGGGAAGAAATAAAAAATTTGAACAGACCAATTACTAGCAATGAAATTGAATCAGTAGTTTTAAAACTCCCAACAAACAGAAGTAAGGGACCACACAACATCACAGGTGAATTCTACCAAACATTTAAAGAGGAGTTAATACCTATTCTTCTCAAATTATTCTAAAAAATAGAAGAAGTAACGCTTCCTAATTTATTCTATGAACCCAGCAATACCCTGATACCAAAACTAGATAAAACCACTGCAAGCAAACAAACTACAGGCCAATATCTGTGATGAACACAAATGCAAAAATCCTCAACAAAATATTAGCAAACCAAATCTAACAACACGTTAAAAAACCACTCACCACAATCAAGTGGGATTTATTCCAGGAATGAAAGAGTGATTCAAGAGAAAGGATAAGAATCATATGATCATCTCAGTAAATGCAGAGGAAGCATTTGACAAAGTATAACAGCTATTCATGATAAATCCTCTCAACAAAGCAGGCTTAGAGGGCATGGACCTCAAAATAATAAAGGCCATATATGAAAAACCCACAGCTAACGTCATACTCAATGGTGAAAAACTGAGAGCTTTTCCTATAAGATCAGGAACAAGATAAAGATCTTAATCTCTCATCACTTTTTTCGAACATAGTACCTGGAAGTCCAAGCCACAACAATCAAATAAAAGGGAATAAAAGACATCCAGATTGGTTAGAAAGAAGTAAAACTTTCACTCTTTACAGATGACATGATACTATATGTAGAAAATCCTAAAGACTTCACAAAAAAATACTAGAACTGATAAATGAATTCAGTAAAGTCACAATATACAAAATAATATACAGAAGTCTGTTGCATTTCTGTACACTAATAATGAAGTAGGAGAAAAAGAAATTAAGAAAATAATCCTATTGACAATTGAACCACAAATGATAAAATGCCTAGGAATTAATTTAACCAAGGAGGTGAAAGATCTGTTCTTCCAAAACTATAAAATGCTGATAAAAGAAATTGAAGATGACACAAACATAGAAAGATATTCCATGCTCACAGATTGGAATAAGCAATGTTATTACAATTTCCATACTACCCAAATCAATCTACAGATTTAATGCAATCCCTAGCAAAATATCAACAGCATTTGTCACAGAACAAGAACAAATAATCCTAAAATTTGTATGGAAACGCAGAAGACCCTGAATAGCCAAAGCAATTTGGAGAAATGAGAGCAAAACTGGAGATAACACAATCCCAGATTTCATGTTATATTACAAAGCTGTAGTAATCAAGACAGTGTGGTACTGACACAAAAATGGACACATAAATTAATGGAATAGAACAGAGAGTCCAGAAATAAACACATGTTAATATGGTCAATTAATCTATGGCAAAGGAAGCAAGAATATTTAATGGGGAAAACAGTCTCTTCAGCAAATGGTGTTGGAAAAACTGGACAGCCAGATGCAAAAGAATGAAACAGGACTTTTTGTAACCACCATACACACAAAAAAAAATTCAAAATGGATGAAGGACCAAAATGTGAGACCTGAAACCATAAAACTCCTAGAAGAAAACATAGGCAATAACTCCTTTTCTTTAAATACAGATATTTTTTTTAGATTTATTTATTTATTTGAGGGAGAGAGAGTGGTGTGGAGGGACAAAGGGAGAGGGAGAGAAAGTCTTAAGCAGACTCCGTGCTGTGTGCAAGGCTCGATTTGACAACCCTGAGATCCTGACCTGAGCTGAAACCAACAGTCTGACAACCTACTGAACCACCCAGGTGCCCCAGGCAATAATTCCTTGGACATGAGTTGCAGAAACATTTTCCAAGATCTGTCTCCTCAGGCAAGGGAAACAAATGAAAAATCAAATTATTGGGACTACACCAAAATCAAAAGCTTTTACATGGTGAAAGAAACCACCAAAAAAATCCAGAATGGCAACCTACTAAATGGGAAAAGATATTTACAAATGATATATCCGATAAGGAGTTAATATCAACACATCTTTTAATGTGACTATAAAGCTGTAGATTTCTAGAAGGCTATTTGTGAAAATGACATGATTTTGGAAGTCTTAGCAAAATGTGTTTGACACCGGTGATGTTTAAAAAAAAAAAAGCTGTATTTATCATATCCCAATCTTTCAGCTTTGACCTATATCGGTAACCATATTATGGGGAGAGAAGCACAGTTGATTGTTTCTATTGTATTTTTCTGTAGAACACGATATGTGGGTGACTGTGGATTTGGTAACTACTAGCTATGGTCCCAGGGAATACTGTTTTGGAGAAGTTACTGCACATATTCTTCAATAGTTTTGTCCAAACAGTGATTTCAAAGCTTCATGTGCATTTTCTAAGGGCCTGTAAAATTTCTCCTATTATTTGAAATGTCATATCAACAGTTATTCCTTTTGAATGTGTAACACTGTCAGCCACATGATTATGAAGATAATCATAGTGACCAATCAAATTGGTCAATTAACTTTCTAATCTATCAATTCAACTTTTGCATTATGTTTCTCTCACAGGGCAGCTAGTACTCCAGGATTTCATTAAACAGTCCAATATTTGTTGGCTTATTACATTTTAAAGACAGTATGGTATTTATTTTTTGGTTTCCTATTGAAAACCACTAAATGGTTTCCCGAGACCGTCAGCAATGTGATTTTCAGCCGTAGGTTGCATTTTGCTACCAGATTCCATTGAAAAGGAAGTATCTCAATTCTCTTTATTTTCATTTTCTGCTTTGGATTTATAGTAAACAACTCTTTTTTCCCCTAAGACTTACATAGCATTTTAATTTGGTTTCACTATTGTTTTCTTTGGAAATTTATGACTCATACCACATTTGGACCAATTATTTCTTAGAAGTCATTTTTATTTTTAGTTTTTAAATTTTATTTATTTATTTATTTATTTATTTTTAATTATTTGAGAGAGAGTGTGTGCACAAGTGGCAGGGAGAGGCAAAGGGAGAGGGAGAAGCAGACTCCCCGCTGAGCAGGGAGCCCAACATGAGGCTCCATCGTAGGACCCTGGGATCATGACCTAAGCCTATGACAGACGCTTAACTGACTGAGCCACCTATGCACCCCTGGAAGTCATTTTTACATGGTTTGAGCCAAAATAATAGGTTTTACAAAAATCCCTGTTATATCCAACTTGTTTTCCCATCTCTAGCCATTTTTTAAAATCTCTGATTTTTTATTAATAAGGCAACTTGAGGCACATAGATAAATTATTTTAACAGAATGTGTTCTTAATGTATGCTTTAATTCTAATGCATTTTTGAAATACCAGTTATTTTTTAAGTTAGCACTTTACCTTATAGACATTTTATATATGTATTTACTCACACACATCTAATTTTAAGGTATTAAAATTTCTATTGTTTTTCAGTAAAATGATACATATTAATACTTGTAGGAATATGAAACATAGATGACAATAACTAAATTGTTCAAAAGTAAAAAAAAACAGGTTATTTGCAACAAATTACACAACAGAAAAACACTATATTAAGACTAATTTACTGTGCACATACTACATATAGAATTAAACATATTACTGAAAAAAAAAGACTCTACACTTAATAGTGTGCACAATCTAATAGGAAACATCTATTATCCAATATTTAATCAGCAGACTACAAGAAGTAAATATTATAACAAATATTTTAATTAAAACTGGTACAAATAAATAATAAGCATAACATAAGAAAATGATCAGAATAATATTGGTTTGGATAGTCAAAGGAAATGTCCTATGGATGGTTTGTCAGAAAGCAGGTGAGAAGTAAGAAACAAAGAAAGCCATATTTTTAGAATAAAAGATGAAGATGATCTATGAAGAATTGCAAGCATAGTTACACAAATAATATCGTAGGATGGTACAAGATGTCTAGGACTGGAGAATTCTTGCATTGCCCCAGTGTACCATGCGCTGTTTCTCCTCTGTTGTGCATTTGCATGTTTTGTTGATTCATATTTTCATCCCTTCTCTGTTCATTCTTTTCCCCATGATTCCTTGGCATACTTTTCACCTTTAAATATCAAGTCAATAACGACCTCTTCTTTGAAGACTTTCCTGACCCATCTGGAAAACTTGGGAATTTATTTTGCCAAATTCTATTGGTTTCAATTAGAAGCACTGTTTTGTTTAGAAAACCACTGACCCTCAATCTTGTCACACTGAAATCATAAAGAAAATTTTAAATATATCGATGCTTCAACCTCACCCTCAGAAACTCATATTTAAGTAGTATAGGAATACCCAGGGCATTGCAACTTAAAAATTTTTTTTTTTAATCTGCAATCCCAAGTGATTCTAAAGTTCAACAAAGTTTAAGCACCACTGGTATGTGAGTTGGTAGTTATATTTGAGTTATCCACATGAAGCTTCCCCCATACTCATATAAATCTACAGATTTGTACAGAAGAGACCTCCTTATTTTAATGGTACCAGTTGGAATCCTGAATTGTATACTGCTAAAAAGCAGTTTTACCATGAGACCAGCTGAGTTGAAATTGCAACTCCCTGACTCACTAAGGAAGTGACTTTGGGCAAGTAATTTAATCTCTACAAACTTCAACTTTCTTGTAACTTTATTGGGATGATTAAATAAGATTTAACATATATAAACATTAACTGGGTACCTAACACAAAGGTGGCCTTAAATAACTACTATTATTGTAATTTATTCATTGAACATGTGTTATATGCCAAGTACTGTTCTAAGAGCTTTAATATATTTCATTAACTTTCAGACAAACACTTCTAAAATAAAGTTTTAAACAAATTGTAAATATTAGTCTTATTTACATATGAATAATTGTCATACAGAGAGGCCAAATAATTTGCCCTAGAATCATGCTGAAGCTCGCAAATCAGGTTAAGAAGCAAGAGTGAGGTTTGAAACCAGTTAGTGTAACTCCTGACCCTATGACTGATATCACTATCACTTTACTAGAAAACGATAAAACCATTTAAAATATATATATTTTTGTTAATCATATGTGATATGTGACATATGAGTGCTGTAAATATATGTTTCCAGAAAGGACTATTTATATCTGAGAGCTCAAGAGTTGGTTCATGGAGGAAATGCACTTTGAGCATATTCCTAGGCTATTTTCAATAACATGCATGGAAATTCATGTACACACACACGTATACACAGACACACACACTCAAGATATGCATAACAGCTACTCATGAAGTGAAGTGTTTTAGGTGAGAAGTAGCATTTCTTGGAAATATATGAAAGCAATAATTTAATAAGAATGAATGCAGCTGTATTTGGGGTCATGAAGTACATATTAAAGAGCACAGGATGTGATTCTATGCTAGAATGAATATTTTAATCTTGAGAATAGATACAGATTGTTAGATGATTTTACAGGAAGTGTTCTTTTTCAATGGTAATATAATTTTCCTGAAATCACAAGTGGAGAATTATTCACCAAACACAAGTTCCTACCCTTTAAAATTAGGGCAAAGGCAAGGATGTCCACTGTTATAGGACTGTAATATTACATTAGAAGTTCTAGAAAACGTAGTAGGATAAAAAAAGCAAAACAAAGCAGTAAGAGATTTAGAGAAGGATAATCTGTATTTTTGTTATTTGTAGGTTTTACAGAAAACTCAAAAGAATCAACTTTGTATCTTTTAGAATGAATAAGAGTTTGATAAATTGGAGAAAAAAATATATAAATAAATAAATAATAATAAATAAATAAATAGCCAATTCTAACCTATTAGAATGATAATTAGGAGAGACTACATTTGTAATAACATGTAAATATGTATGCTGTTAGGAATAACTTTAACAAGAAATGTACAGAACATAGAGGAAAAAATATATCAAAGAGACAGGAGACTAGGTCACTAAATGAAAAGACTAATTTCATAAAGCAATTTTCTTGATGATTGTATAGATTTAATACTATTCAAATCTCTATCTCGATGGACTATTTTTGGTAACTTGACAAAATAATTACAAAATGTACATTAAAAAAAGAAAATGTAAAATAGTTCAGCTATTCAAGTTCAGTATGAAATTACAAGAATTAAAACACCAAGGATTTGTTATGAAAAAGCAGCACATAGATTAGAAGATTATTATGAATAGCCCGGAAGTAGTTCTTATAATGTGTGGGAACATAATACATAATAAAAGATGCTTGCAATTGATAATGAGGGTATTTATCATTCAATAAATGGTATAGGAAAACTTGAGTCTTTATGCTATGTACCAAATTAAATTATAAGTATTTAAATAATTAAATTTATAATTAAACCACAGAAAATGAGAAGAAAATATAGGTAAATATTTCACTGATATTAGTATGTTAAACCATTTTCTTTTGACAATTCTATTATTCTTGGCCCAGATTGATTTGAACATTAAGTGAATGGTGGTTATGAAGCCTCCCTCTGGGGGAAGGAAGAGAAATATATATATGCACACACAGAAAATCCTGCATATAATTATAGATAATTCATAAATATTGTAGAGGGGATAAATGGGTAGAGGATAAAAAGAAGTGGTAAATCATGTCTGGCTACTCTCATTCCAACCCTCAAAAATGAATTCTCTTTTACATAGTCCTGCTAGATTCCTGAATTAAATTGAGTCTTGCTTAAGTTTTGGGATCACAAAAGATAGGATTATGATCATGAGGTGGTGTGGGGGAGTGGGAAGGAGATTGTCAAGTGTCAATGTATTGTCTTTACTTCCCTTGATAAACACTGTTGATGGGAATGGAAACTGGTACACCACTCTGGAAAACAGCTTGGAGGTTCCTCAAGAAGTAAAAACAGAATTACCCTATGATCCAATAATTGCACTACTAAATACCTACTAGGTATTTACCCAAAGGATACAAAAGCAATAATTGAAAAGTATATATGCAGCCCTGTGCTTATCACAGATCATTAACAATAGCCGGATTTTTATAGAAAGAGCCCAAATGTCCATTGACTGATGAATAGATAAAGAAGATGTGGTGTGTGTGTGTATATATATACACACGGAATATATATATATAATTACTAAGCCATATAAAAGACTGAAGTGTTGCCATTAGCAACAATGTAGATGGAACTAGAGTATATTATGCCAAGTGAAGTAAGTCAGTCTGAAAAAGGCAAATACCATATGATTTCACTCATGTGGAATTTTAAAAAATGAAACAGATGAACACAGGGGAATAAAAAGAGAGAGGCAAACCATAAAACAGACTCCTAACTATAGAGAACAAACTGAAGGTTGATGGAGGGGAGGTGGGTGGGGAATGGGCTAAATGGGTGATGGGGATTAAGGAGGGTACTTGTGATGAGCACTAGGTGTTATATGTAAGTGATGAATCACTAAATTCTACTCCTGAAAGTAATATTACACTATATTTTAACTAGCTGGAATTTAAATAAAAACTTGGAATTACAAAAAAAAAGAAGAAGAAGAAGAAGAAAGAGAAAAAAAAAAAGTGGTGCTACTGGCTGCATGTCTGTGTCCTCCCAAAACTCATACAATGAAATCCTAAGCCCCAGTGTGCTGGTCTTAGGAGGTGGGGTCTTTGGGAGGCAATTATATAATGAGGATGGAGCCCACATGAATGGGATTAGTGTCCTTATAAAAGAGATCCTAGAGTACTCCCTTCCCACTTCTGCCATGTGAAGACACAGCAAGAAAATCTGTCTGTGAACCAGGAAGCAAAACCTCAGCAGAGAGCAAATCTGTCCATTAATTGATCTTGGACTTCTTAGCTTCCAGAACTGTGAGAAATGTTTGCTGTTTATAAGCCATCTAGTCTTTGGTATTTTGTTATAGCACCTTAAACAGACTAAGACAGTGGTAAGAGGACAACTGTGTAGAATACAGATGAAGAAAAATAGAGATGCCTGTAGCCTATTGATGCTGCCTCCCTTTTTGGGTACATAAATCCTTTGATTCCCTCCATCTTGAGCAGAAACATCACTTCCTTTGGAAAGTGTCCCCTGACTTCCCCAAACTACGTTAAGTCCTGTGTTCTTGATTCCCGCTTTATCTTTGCTTCTTATAACACTTACGATGCACAAAAAATTATTCTCTAATACTCGTTTTCTCCACAATACTCCATAGTTCCCGGATAATGAGAAATATGTCTCTTTTAAAAAATCACCGATCCCTACAGTATTCAATACCCAGTACATTCTAGGTACATGAACAGTAAATATTGAATAAATAAGGTATCATAGATAATAAATCATCATTTTCATAATTTTGCATAGTTTTGCTTCATCACTCAAAATTAGCTCGGCTACTATGGGAGGCACTGGCTCTTGGCCCTTAAAACAGAATTTAATCTCAAAAATTGAGAAAAATTTAAAATCATACAAAATGTCTACAATATAGAAATAACATCCATTTTGTCATTCAAGTAAGTTCAGCAAATTCTCATGGGTAATGATACATTGCTCTGTTCTGTTTTATGATTCTTTATGCCATATCGTATGAACTAAGTGCCAAACTGTGGGGCCCCCTGGTTCTATCCTGGGAACATCATCTGCACAGGCATTGGATTACTAGATCTACAAATCAAAGAGGGTTTTGTGATGTGATAGACCATTTGGAATTTGAGGATCAAGTTTCAAAAAGCATCAGGCATGCTCTGGTAATTCTTGGCAATGAGGCACCATACTCAGAATAGGAAAGGCAGAACCACTTATACTGGACTTCAGAAGATGACAGTACTAGAGTTCTGATGATCTGTATTATCAAACTGTCTCTCTTCTTTTATAGCTTCTAAGAGAGATTTTCCACAAAGTCCTCTAAAAATATCCCTGTAAAAACACCGTTCGGTAAGTGACTTTTTTATTAACTAGTTCCTTATCAGTTTAATGTAACAGTACTCCTGTGATAACTTATTTTAGCATTTTAAGTGATATAAATGGAGTAGTAATTAAAGGATAAATTAATTTGCACCTCTACCCTAGCCATGAGTGAATATTTAGATTCCTAAAAATTAATAAATCTTTAATCACCCAAGCCGAACACTTATAACCAGGCAAAAACTTCTAGCAATTAATTTATGAGCACTTGCTTTCATAATTATTTTCTAGAATTTGACCCTTGTTATATGTATTGGAATGCGAAGAGTTCTATTTCAAATTCCATAAAATATATTTAGAGTAGTGTCTAGAAAATTGAGCCAAAAGTCTGTTACTGTATCTTTTTACTCCTAGTAAAGAAAGTAACTTATTGACTAAAACCATTAACAAAGCAAAAGGGATTCCAGGGGACAGAATTCAAATGCAGTAAATGCTAGAGGAATTCAAAGAATAGCTTTTTTAAAAACAGAAAAATATAAAAAATTGTATTGTATATAGTACATGTATTATGTCAATACATGGTTTTACTGTTTTACTGTTGTTGTTGTTGTTTATGTGGGTTCAGGTTTAATGTATTTCCTGAAGGTTTGATAGAATAGATTCTTATAACATTCAGAGACTGTGAATAAATATTGTGCCAGGACTGAGTAACAACGACACTAAAGTGACAGCGCAATGATAAACCAAGTAACATTTTGTTGAAGCTCTAGGCAAAAATAAGGATTTTAGGTATGGGATTGCTAAAGCTCTTTATTTTTTTTTCTTATGTTCAGTTAGCCAGCATATAGTACATCATTCATTTTTGATGTAGTGTTCAACGATTCATTAGTGCGCATAACACCCAGTGAGGCTCTTTAAAACAACAAGGAAACCATCCGAGTTGAAGTGCAGGTATTCTCAGATCATAGACAATTTCGAGGTACCGACAGTTTACCAACTGGCTATCACAATTACTGAATATTTAACAATCATGTCCTCCCGGACATAACCTGTCTTTGCCCTGAACTCACTAGTTTGTCAAGAAGGAAGGATGGAAGGAAGGAAGGAAGGAAGGAAGGAAGGAAGGAAGGAAGGAGAAAAGAAAGAAAGAAGGGAAGGAAAGGAAAAGAGAAAAAGAAATGAAAAAGAAGCACATACACATACACAGAGATAGAAAAAGATTATTTAAATTATTATTTTGATATCAAATGCATTTGGAGAAGTCTAGTAAAAAGCCTTTGTGGTATGATGGTTACTTAACAATTTCATTATGTTCTCATGTGCCTGACTCAATGCTAACTCAAATGGTGTTCTGGGAATGTTTAAGAACCCACTTGGTGAGGGGACCCATTTCTGTAGCATATACTCCCATCACGGGTGATTTAAAATTACCAACCTGCTGTCTATGAGCCAAGTTGAAAAGTGATGTGCAGGAATACACCATTAGATAGTATTTTTACTATAGAAAGACAATAGATTTAAATAGCCTCAAAGCATAAATAATGGTAGTATATAGTAAAATAATTAAAAAATCATAAGTTCTGGATGGTTATCACCTTTGCTTTTAATGTAATTGAACTGTAAATGTATATAATTAAAATTTTAATAATGACTATGTGGACAATTGTCTTCCAAAACTTCTTAAAATTTAACGACCCATTCTATAAGGCCAGTACAAGCCTACTCAGAATGCTACTACATTTTACTGCCCATCCGCCTTCCTGACAATCATATAAAATAATGGAAAGACTTGGAACCTCATGCCAAACTGAGAGACCTCTACACAGAGAGATGCCAAAGGGTCACTGCATGAATCTGCCAAAACTTGGACCCAAGTTCACTACCAGGATATCCTATGATAGTTTCCAATCCCTTTTTATAAACAACAGCAACAAAGCTTTGATCATCTGTCATTTTAGGCCCAGAGATGTCATCAAGTTCAAATCCAAAAGTAATGATACTGGATATAGGACTAGGAATGTAAGCCAAGACCAGTCACATCAGATATATTCTGCTCTCTCATCTCTCCATTTCCTGAAAGCACCTGCTGACAAATGCTAGGCTATGAACAGAGCCCGAGATTCGGAATGCCAAAAGCTCTAATGATTGGCCACAGCTAACTGGGAGCAGATTTATACCTCCTCAGCTAAGATTTTGCTCTGCTCCAGACACTAATAAACTCGCGAAACAAATGTTCTCATTTAATCTCATTAGTTTTTAAATATAAGTCTTATATTTCCATTTTTAATAAGAAGAAATTAAGACTTAGAGAAATTATATGACTTGCCAGGACCCACAACTAATAAATGACAGAGTAAGGTTTGAAGTTAGGATTCAGAAACTGTGCTCCTCATGATTTCACTATCCTGCGTAAGGTAATCATGATGTTGTTTATGATAATAATGACTGACATTTGTTGAGTGATACCTATATACTAAGTACTATTCTGAGTGCTTTATTTGTACTTACTCATCTAATCCTTAAGACAACTAGACATTAATTAGCACATTTCCTCAATTCTAAGGTATTGTCAATTGTAGACACACTATTGACCTGACACCACCATTCAAGGAATAATAGGAGCATGACATGTTCTATATTAAATGTCATATGGATTATACTATGCTTCTTATCTTATATTAGCTTATTTTATCTTATTTGTTTATTTTGGGGGAAGGGAGAGAGAGAAAGAGAGGAGGGGTAGAGGGAGAGGCAGAGAGAGAATCTTAAGCAGACTTCATGCCCAGCATTGAGCCCAATGTTGATCTTGATCTCACAACCCTGAGATCATGACCTGAGTGGAAATCAAGAGTCAGACACTTAACCAGCTGAACCACCCAGGCACCCCTATACTATGCATCTTAAATTACTAAATATTTTAAAAACATATTGCTTATGTCAGAGGACCAAAGAAATACAGTACTTTAACCCCTGTATTAACAAGGACACCAAAGGAAGAAAATCTGTCTCAGGAAGCACAAAATGTGAGGGTGAATGGGAAACTGAAATTCTAAATTACTTGAAGACCACTCAGTTTCTCTAAGTTTCTGAATACACTGGTACTCACTACTCTGACATCCTCTTCTGCCTTTCCTTTTCCATATTTAAGACCCTGTGATTCTATTTAGCTCAACAGGATACACAGGATGAACTACTTGAACGTCGAAATACTAGCAACCTTTACTCCATCTGCAGCCTTAATTCCCCTTTGCCACGTAACCTAACATATTCGCAGGCTCCAGGAATGAGGACATGGGCATCTCCCAGGGGGTCGTTATTCTCCCTACTACAATGATCAAACCGCAGAAAACAAAGATGTAGCTGTCTTCATTTTAACTTAAAAATGAATCTAGAGAAGAATTCCAGTCAGCCTTGCAAAGTGTACCTGCCCGTTCTTGTGGCAAGGATGGGATTGGGAGCCAAACAGTATATTATAATTGGCAGCCCCCAAAAAAGTCACATATTTTTTAGTGAGATGAACAGCAGACAACTGAAAAGAGGGGATTGTTTTTCTCAGAAGGAAGGAAAGGTGCTAGGGAGCTCAAATGGTGGCTGGCCAGGGTACTCCCATTTTACCCTGGTCTCTTGCTACTTCCTTTTAGGTGCAAGATGTTCTAGACACACCATAATGCTAGCTGGTTTCTCCAACCTCCTTTAATTTTCATACAGCCCTTCATATCTTCTCTCAGACAGTACAGGCTTCCTGTCATTCTCTGCCTATAGAAATCTTTGTTTTTCTAATTATACCTCAAATGCTAGTTCTTTTAGAAGAGAAGTGGATTTCTGGAACTGCTTAGCTCTCAAATATTCAAACCATTTACTACTGTATGAAAGGTTTAACAATAATATTGCCATTACTCTGAGAGCAAATCTTGTCCTTTCTCCTTGTTTGAATGTTTCCAAATCCTCCTAACTCTTGACTTGGAAAAATTCATTTTTATTTGTCTGTCCTGTCCTTGTATTGTCCTCTGCTTCAAGAGTTATTGCAAATGCTTTCCAAAAGTCCAGGATATTTGATTTCGCTTTAGAGTGATTTATGAATGCCAAGTTTACTTTCCAGTCCAAATCTCTTTTCCTACAGTACTAATAGAAAATAGTGACAATGCCACACCTCCAGGCCATTTGACTTGTTTTTACAAAGGGATAATTATTCCTCAAAGGGTATGTTTTTTATTAGGAAGGAAGTCATTGAATCAAAATTAGATTTTACTAGGAGTTACTTTCTAAAATAAATGATTAAATTCTGACATAAAAATCTAAAAAAATCGTATTTTGGCATACCATCGTATGTTATTTTTGTATGAAATGAAATTTGTCTTAAACACACTCATGAACAGCAGTTCACTGCTCTAGNAAATTCTGACATAAAAATCTAAAAAAATCGTATTTTGGCATACCTTCATCGTATGTTATTTTTGTATGAAATGAAATTTGTCTTAAACACACTCATGAACAGCAGTTCACTGCTCTAGCAGGGAGTTCTAATACCAACAGAACACTATTTCTCAGGAAAAAANGCAGGGAGTTCTAAGACCAACAGAACACTATTTCTCAGGAAAAAAGTGTCATCTCATTAAAAGGAGGCAAATTAAAAAGCCAACTCTTATTTCTAGGCAAATGAAATGATGTATGAAGTAAATTTTTGGTAAAACAGTATCAATTAAATTCTCTGAAGACAATAAAGGATGTCAAAGTGGTGACAAATAGCATAGAGGTTCGATTTTTTAACCCAGCAATTTTATCCATTGGATAGATCCAAGGCTAACTTTTTGAACTTTTTAACTCTCCTAATAATTGTGGGCACTTGTGATTACATTATTTTTCTCAAAAATTTTATTTATTTGACAGACAGAGAGCACACACAAGCAGGGGGAGCAGCAGGCAGAGGGAGAGAGAGAAGCAGACTCCCCACTGAGCAGGGAGCCCAATGCAGGGCTCAATCCCAGGACCCTGGGATCATGGCCTGAGCTGACAGCAGACACTTAACCAACTGAGCCACCCAGGTGCCCCGATTATATTATTTTTCTAATAACATAATGTTAATATTCACATGAATAATTTAGGAGGAAAATAGTTTTGCTTCTTTTCAGAAAAAAAAATAATAACAAAATGCCACCCACCCCTGTTAGATTTTATACTGTTTGGACCAAAATTATTTTTACAACAGATATCTACTAACAGTTTTCTTCTTGAACTACTTAATTTGCACTTAAATTCCTTGAATGTGAAACAAAACTTTTGCTGGACCTTGACAAAATTCACTTTTGTAAAGCTCTTTGTAAAAGTAGTTTGTCCTTTTAAATCATTAGCTTGATAATAGCTGGGAAACTACTTCCCATACACTTTCAGTCTGATTAACTGACACCTCCTGCTTTATTACACTTGTAAATGCTGAAACTCCTTAGGACTCTCTCCTAAACCTTCTTTACCACTCTGCACTTTTTACGTAACCACCTTTATTTATTTCTTTATTGTCTTCATTTATCCTCTGTATGTGGGAGATTCTAAAATAGAAATCTGAACCCTGGAACTGTCACCCTAGCTTCACACTAACGTAAATCATTTGCCTACTGGACAGCTCCACCCAGATGTACTATAGCTATGTCACACTCAGTGGATCACATTCAGTGAGCACATGATTTTCTCATAGCGAGCAGGCCTCCTCCTAAGTTCCACTGTCAAAAAGGGACTTTGACATCCACCCAGTTCCTTAAGCCAGAAAGCAGATAATCATCTTTGATACTTCCCTCTTTCTTAAACTTTCTATCCAATCTAGCATCATCAAGTCATATCAATTCTATAGCAAATATACTTCAAATGTTTTTAATTTTCATGTGCTAACTGGATTTCACACATGAACATTATCCATCTCCAAGCTGTAATTCCTTAGCCAGAAAATCTGATGAGATCAATGTTCTATTCACTTTTTTTCTCTAAAACGAAAGAGAAAATGCCTACCCATTGCTTTTATAACAAAATTCAAAATCCTGAATATGACCTACAAAATCTGATTACTCTTTATATTGTTAGACTCAGCATAAGACATGTTAGCCGTAGGTTTCTGCTTTCCAACCATATCTACCTTTTTCATATCTTTGAATGCGTTCTTTTTCTTAAATTTTTTTATTATGTTTTGTTAGCATTCTATACTATGCAACCATGGGGCATTTGTATAGACAATTCCCTAAGCCTGGAATGCTCTGTCATCCCCTCTTCACCTAATTCCTGCCATTCCTCAGATCATGGCTAAATATCAGTTCCTCACAGAAAATTTACCTGGTTAGCTTGTACTGTTCTATTCTATGATTTCTTCCCCCCAAGTCTCAAAATTATAACATAATTATCGGATTATTTGTAATTTATGTTATTGCACATTAGTTATTTTCTTTCTTTGCCTTGGGGTTATAAACTGTAAAAGAGATTATATCTGTCTGTTGTGTCAACTCTACCTACCACAATCTTTTACACAGAGATCATCAATAAACATTTGTCAAAGAGATAATAAATAAGTGCATACTAAGATGCTGTTTAATGTGTTACCCTTTCTAAAAGAATTTGCTTTATTAAGGGAATAATTCTAATGGTATAGCTTTCTTCTAATATTATATCCATAATCCACTTCTCTTAATCACCTGATGTTTCTCAGTCCTATACTAACTTTGTTCTAAAGATATTAGCCAGTTCATCCCCAGGCAGATCTACACCTGCCACTACATTTCAATAAATTTAAAAACTGATACCTATTTGGAATGCTGGCATAACAGAAAATATTTCTCTTTAATGCAATGACCAATACTCAGCTATCAATGAGAAGGTCCCATAATGCTCTTTCTTACATGTACATTCTGCCATCCTCTCACCTTTGGTTTTTTCTTACGGCTTCCAGTGACTTCTGCCTAAACTTCCCGACTGATGTTGACAAAAAGTTCTTCAAACAGCCCAGAGTTCAGTGGGGACTGTTCAGAAATAATTAAAGTATAAGGCAAAAAAAAAAAGCTGTAATTGAAACATCTTCATAGCTCCAACAGTCCATAATCTTTCAAAGGATAACAACCATGTCTTTTCCTTAGTAGAACAACCTAAAACAGTTTAGACATTCAGTGTTTTTGTTGGCTTCTGAAAAGGCAAGTGAGTAAATAATTATCTCTGTCTGGGAGATTCAGGGAAGACTCCTAGATGTGATGGCATTTAAACCAAGTCCTAAAACTGAGAAGAAATGGTAGTATGAGGGAGGAAGTTATTCCAGCTAAAGGGAAAAGCAAATGCAGAGGCATAAAGACATGAAAGGGAACCATGTGTTGATAACAATGAGTTGATTTAGAGCACACTGAGCTTGGAACCTGTAATGTGACAGACAGAGAAAGAAGCTGTTACAGTTATGTTGGAGAGCCCTCCTACCATGCTAAAGAGTTTACCTCTTCTCTTCTAGGAAATTGTGTGTCAAAAAAGACTTAAACAGGGAAGTGGGATACACAGATTTGTTTTTTTTAAAAGAAACATTATTGGTGTTTTGAAGCATGGACAGAAAGGATGAATGACTGCAGTTACTGGAGCAAATAGATTTTATCTTTTTTCCCCATTCCTGTAACTCACAGGCAGTTGGATATATTTCTCAAATGAAATCTCTGCAGAAAATGTTGTCAATCCAACAACGATGTCTACCATATGTGGGGAAAGGGCGTGGTGCGTGAGTACAGGAACATCAACCCACTGGTAGAGGGTGAGGTTCCTGAGAGCAGTGCCAATAACACGGGGACATTTGCAGTGGAGACCAAATGAGGTGCTTGAATTGAAGAGATATTTTAAAAGTGAACAGCAGTATGGCATCTTGAAAAAGATAATTAAGAAACAGTGATAGGAAGCAGTTTTCTTGAGTCTGAAAGAATATTTGTCCGTTCCTATACTTTGGTTTTGGTGCAGATGGGACTACTAATAAAATAGGGATGAAAAGAAGAGCTGCTTCTGCATTCTCTCTATATTTCACTATCTCTCACATGTTTTTGTTGTATTTTATTAACTTGTTCTTTTGTTTTGTTTTGTTTTTAGATGACTGTCTTTCTAGATAGCAACAATTTTCTTTTGGAGGCTCTTTTGGGACAGAAATAGAATATTGGTTGAAAGAAAAGAATATAGCATTTATAGAACCTAACATATTTCATATATGAATCACCATGTTATTTATTAAAGCAGCAAATGTTTGTTCAGTAACTCTTTTGAATCATTTTGTTCAATTATTAAAATCAGTAAACATTTGTTCACTGACTCTTTATTACTTCAGTACATATGCATTAATCCAAGGAGGAAAGAAAAAGAAAAAGAAGTAGCATAGTCCCTCCCCTTGAAAGGGGTGTTTTCCATATTCTCAGAGTAAAATTAACTCCTTAGAAACTTTCAAAGCCAACGTATTAACCACTATTTGTTCATAAGAAGGAAGTGGTTCCATCTAGGGCTAACAGCCAAGAATCTTGCATTCCATTCCATTCATTGCTTCTGTTACTGATTTATTGAGCAATATTAAATAGCAATTCTGTAGACTTTCCCTTTGTCCTTCTGAGTGGGCAAAGCACTGGAAATTCCACTTATGCGGGCATGGCTTGGGGGATGACAAATAAATAGGTGGAGACCAGAAATACATCTCTGGCATGTCTCAGGAATGTCCCTAGAGATGGTTCATTTCTGAGTAGCTGAGCAGAGACATGACTCAGCCAGAGTTTCTGCAATGGGCTGTCTGGGGCAGCTATGAAAGTTCTGGCAAGAGCCATGGATCAGCCAGTGTTTCCTGGATGAAAAAGAGAAAACTGAGCCTTCTATTTAGAATCAAGGCCTTAAATTGCAATCTGATCATACAAACTTACTTGAGTTTTTTGTCAGTGCTGCAATATTAATAAGAGAAGAATTCTATCTCCTTACAATAACTTTTTCAAATATTATAAATGTATTTGATGCACATTGAAAACAATTATTATTTAATCAGCAGACATTAGAACTTCTCTTTGGGATGGATTTGTCAGAAAAATACCTTGTTTTTACAGCTGAGAAGTGAAGAAAGTCTCTGCTGGCAAAGAGATAACTAAGGGATATGTAAACGTGTTTCTTAAGAAATAAACACTAAATTGGAAATGCAATAAAGGGGAGAGGAAAGAGAAGAGAGAGAAGGAAGGTGACCAAACAATAGAACAGAGAGGTTAATGGTTCTATTGAACAGGAATGTTTAAAAAATGGTGCTTATATAAATTTTCCTTGTAAGTGATATGGGATCCATACAGAAATGTATTCTGCATTGGGGTTTTGATAGTTTGATACTTATTTTGAGATTGTATTCAATCTCTGATATGAAGAAATTAAAAAATTTCTATTATGCATCATTGTGTTTTTCAGTGCCTAATTTTTGTGACTGAAACTGGGCAGTTAAGACCAAGTGTAATCATTTTGTTTCAACTTATTGGGCAATAGTTGCATGATCCTCTGTTTGTAGGAATTTGTGTGTCAAGGCTCATGTGACAATTTCTTTATGGCACTGAAAAAAGATATAATTGACTTTGCTGTGTTCCTCTTGCCTGCCCTTGGTGTATTCCTTATAACCATGAGTTTGTATTTATGAATCACAAAATGACTAATATCTAAGTACAAAGTTAAATTTAACCCCCCATGAAGGTACCAGCTGTCCCCAAGTGAGATAATTGCCATTATCCTCAGACCAAAAATTCCAGTTCTCCTTGAGACAGAGCCTTGAAATGGGAGTCCCCCGAGAGGACACTTTTGATCCAGTGGTCTGTTATCAGAGTATCAGAGAATTTCCACACACAAGAGCAGACTCAATTTCTTTTGTGATAGAGACTAAGAATTCCCAGAGGAGCCTATCCCAGACCCATTGCTCAAATCTAGCTTACATGTTCCTGGTTTATTATCCAGGACATAGGAGAATGCTCACAGAACAGAACACAGTGAGAAGATGGTAAATTTTATGGTAGAGTTGACTCAACATCTGAGAAATATGTAGTGGACAGTGTAGGGGCTCTTCACAGATCCTTTTGGATCCTTTTTACCATTCTTGTGTGGGGGTGGTAGGGTGTTAATAGTTTGTTGTGTATTCAACAATCTATCTCCTACCTCTCAACGATGACAGAAGACTGTCAGATGCTATGAAAACCAGCTCTCTCGCCTCCAGTTTAGGCATCTCTGAGGCCTAGTGTATACTTCAGAGCTTCCCCATAGGCTGAAGACTTATGCTTGAGACTACATCTGCACTGTTGCTTGGCTTCCTTCCCTTCTCTCTACTGCTTCCTCCAGCTCTCTAACCAGTATCCCCCGGGGGCACTTCCTTAATAAATAATTTACACATATGTCCTTGGCCCAGGGTTTGCTTCTTTGGAACATGACCAACAAAAAAAGGTAAATGAAAAGGGAGGAACAGGGAAAATAAGAATTTTCAAGTGTGAGATAGGAAAATAGATTACCAGAAGCCAGGATGGGACAGAGTGAGATAATCAGGAAAAAAGGGGGTAGAAGTAGGGTGAAGGAGAGGACAAAAAAGCAAGTTACTATAGTCTGGGACCACGGTGTGTAGGGCCTTCATTTAGGGGTCCTGAAACATGATTAAACATGAGCCCTGAACTCATACTGACTGGGGATAAAATTCCAACTTTGCCACTTCATAAGTGTGTAACCTTTGACAAGGTGTTTTACTCTCTAAGCCTCTATTTTTCCATCTATAAAATGATCTGAGATGTTAACCCTTAGAAATACTTCTACACATGGAAAGAAGCTTTATACCTAAAGGTATTTATTAGAGCACAATTTAAAGATGTGCTTCCCTACTGGGGGTGATTTTGTTCCCTATGGCACATTTGGCCATATCTGGTAACATTTTTTTTTTCACAAACTGAGGATGGGGAAGTTACTAGTTACTAGTGGGTTAAAGGCCAAGGATGCCACTATGCTCTTATATGCAAGAGCAGCATCTCACCTCCATCCCCAACAAAGAAATGTTTGGACCAAAATACCAATAGAACCAAGATTGAAAAACTTTAATTTAGAGCAAAAAGAAGTTGAAAGCTAACTAAATATTTAAAAAATGAAAACTAGATAATGATTAAGTAAATTATAGCACCTCTTCTAGATGATGTACCATAACTTGAAAATACATTATTTTGTTAAAGATATTCATTGAGTCCTATGATGAGACTATAATAACATAAAAAGTGATGAGAGTCTGTAAATCATGTAAGGTCATTCATTCATTCATTCATTCAAGTCATAATTTTTGAGAGCTACTTCATGCTAGGCATTGGACTAGGGAAATTATAGTTGTGAAAGAGACAAATTTATTTGCTCTCATGAATTTACATTCCAGTGGAGAGAAAGTACCTTAGAAGATGATGGATGGATGGATAGATAGATAGATAGATAGATGATAGATAGATAGATATAGATAGATAGATAATAGATAGATAGATAGATAGATAGATAGATAGATAGATAGATAGATGATAGATAGATAGATGATAGAGAGACAGATGATAGAGAATAGATAAAGAGAAGTTATGGAAAACATACTCATNTAGAAGATGATGGATGGATGGATAGATAGATAGATAGATAGATAGATAGATAGATAGATAGATGATAGATAGATAGATAGATGATAGATAGATAGATGATAGAGAGACAGATGATAGAGAATAGATAAAGAGAAGTTATGGAAAACATACTCATTAAAAATAAGAATATAAAGTAAATGTCTGAATAATGAATTACTGAAGTATGATAAATATAAATAAATGAACAAGAAGCAATTCTCTGAAGAGCTGATATTTCAACTGAAATCTTAATGACTAAAACCATGCAAGGATGGAAGGGAAAGCGTTCCCAGGCAGAAGACCTCCAAGTGAGAACAAATTTGGCAGTTTGAAGGACATAAATGTGAAGAGCCAAATCAAAAGTATGGTTAACAATATAGACTATGGAGAAAAATAGACTTGAATTGGAATTCTTGCTCTGTGTAATATGAAGTGAGATGTTCACTCAACATTGCTTCCTCATCTGTAATTAGGGATAAGAAACATTCTCAGGGTCATGGTGAAAATTAAATCAGATAATATATGTAAAGTGCTATGCCTTTTATGTAGTAAGTACTCAATAAATTGTTTTAATTGAATAAAAAATCAAGATTTAAACATATGCATAGGATATAGACTGAATACAAAAAATATCCATATATTAAGCCTATACAATATTAAAAATAACACATAACTATAAGGGTACAGAATGTGTAAGTATAATAGATTTGATGACCTCTAAGATCTTATCTGATGATACCAGGTCTGTGAATACTTGTACAACAGTTAAGTGACAAATTCCTGTACAATAATAAATGACATGTTTACCTGTTCATCTCAGTTCTCTGAATCTGCTTTACTAAAGTATGAAAGTATAGTGAACACAAAGTGGCAATGGGAAGAGCTCTGGACTTGGGACCAACAGATATTGGTTCTATCTTAGGCTCTAATGCATATTACTTTTATTCTAACAATTCACCAACCAACTCAAGCACCAGTTTCTGTAGGTATAAAGAATTCATTGGACAACATGATCTCAAAGATCTCTTCTAATTCTAGGATTCTAAATATTACAGATAATTTAGGAACAAAAGGCAGTTTGAACAGATATTAATTTAATATAGTATAACAGTAGTTTTTAGATAATAATACTGCTGGTTCCCAAAAGAAAAACTAAAGAAATATTTTGGATTAAGGAAAGTGTCTATTAACAACTTGTGTAAAGTTATATTAATTATCAGAACCAAAATACAGTGATTATAAACTTTTGTTTTAATGAATTTGCTTTTAATTTAACTTTTCAAGCAGAAGTGAAAATGACCAGGTTTTTACAATAAGTAGTTTAAATAGACAAGGCAGTCACATAAGGAAACTCTATAAATACCCACAGTGGAGAAAGACAAGTTGGCCTAGATATCATTGAAATAGCTGCACATTAGACAGAGGCCATTCCTAACATCGGAAATGGCATCAAATGGAATGTTCAGCTCAGAAGCACAGATCCAAAATTGGGGCACCAGTATTCTTTTATACCATAATTTAAAATAATTCTATCACTAATTCATCATATCAGTAAAAGTGATTTTCAAATATTTCATCACATAGTAAAAGAAATGAATGCAAATGAGGAAGGTACTGGCTTTGTTTCACACAATTGAACTGAATAAAGAACATAGGTCTAATGCTTTACAGAAAGTCACATACAAATAAGATAAGGTCAGGGTCAGGATCCACTTAAAATCCATTAAAATGTCATGAAGTTACTGCTCCACTACACATGAGAAGGTAATTATGCTGTCAGGTGATAAAGAAAAATATCCTTACAAGGAGATGTAGAGACTTGCATAGTCTTTAAGATAGAGAATACGTAAACAATTTTATGTGCGTTTGTTTAGTACATTTATCCTTATTTATTATTTATATATTAATTTATTAAATAAGAAAGCATAGTGTCTAATGAACCCCTATTTAAGTTCATAGGTGAACTTGATTCACTTCAAGTGAATTAACGGAGTTGGGGGAGCTTAGTTCAAAATGGTAGATGAAACATATATATATTTTTGTCCTTTCCCAGTTAACTTTACTTTAAAGTGATATTGAAGGGATATGTAACAACAGGTGAGCAGAATGGGGCTACTCATGAAATTTTCACACACTTCTAGAAGACAGAAAGCATATGATAAAGTGGTACTATTGCAAAAGGGTAGAAAAACCGTGACCTAGAGAATTTGGGGATAAGGCAGCAGTTGGTGAGGAGAGAGTCAATATGTGCTACAAACCTATAGGAAGATTCAGAACTGGGGGTACCAGTAACCATAAAAAGTGGAAGATTAATTTAAAGGCAGTAGTTGGAATAATTGGCCCACTCCATTTATCACAACTGAACACTTGGCAGGCAGCTTTTTAACTCTAAGATCAAAAATTAACCTTTAAGAGTTGTTGTATGCCTGGAAATAATCATCATAAGACTAGCTATCATAAGACCATCTATATTCTGATATTTAGGAATCCAAATATGTAGCAATCCAATTTTCTGACTTATTCCAAAAAGCAGTCTGGCAATCAGCAAATACCTCACACATCAGAGAAACTCATAGCCATAAATCCACATAAATGGACAACCAAAGTTCACAGGAAAGTTTAGAAAAATATGAAATATGAAAAAGCCAAAGTGAACAAAAAAATAAATGACCCCAGGGAAACAAATAATTCATAAAAGAGAATAAAACATTAAAAAATAATAATAGGTTCCTTAGACTTTGGTAAAGAATATACTGTACCCATCATACAAGAATAGGATTCTATGACAAAAGAATAATCAGAGAACAAAAGTGATCTCCTAGCAATTAATAATTTATTGCCTGCAAATAATTCACTATGAAGTTTAGAATATAAAGTCGAAGATATTTCTCAAGAAGTTAAAGATAAAATAAATAGAAGATGAATCCTGGGGACAGAATATCAAACTAATAAAAATTTCTAGGAAGCATGAAGAGAGAAAATACTAGGAAGAGAATTACAAATAAATTAATTGACAATCACTTCTGAGAGATAAAGGCATAAGTTTAGAGATTGAAAGGACTAACTGAGGACTTAGTGGAGTATGTGAAAAAGATATACACTTAGAAAAATATTGTAAAATTTCAGTATGGCAAGGAAAAAGAGGAGCTTGTAAAAGGCCAAACTGGTTAACTACAAAGGTATAATAATCAAACTGGAATCAGACTTCTTAACAAAATTGGATACTGGAAGAAAGTAGAATAATGCCCTCAAAGTTGATCAGTCATCATACTGGAATATATGGAGATATGGAGAGAATGGTGGACAGAAAATTTATCACCACACAGTAAAGGTGTGAGAATATTACTTTCCATAGTCTTTTTTTTTTTAAGATTTTATTTTATTTATTTATGTGACAGAGAGACAGACAGCGAGAGGGAACACAGCAGGGGAGTGGGAGAGGAAGAAGCAGGCTCCCAGCAGAGGATCCTGATGTGGCACTAGATCCCAGAACCCCGGGATCACACCCTGAGCCGAAGGCAGATGCTTAAGGACTGCGCTACCCAGGCGCCCCACTTTCCATAGTCTTTTTAAAAGGAAGTTCCTCAAGTGTGAGTTGCAGAAAAATGAAAGTGTAATGGACAAACTAACACAAAAAGAGGAAGATGGACATATAGAATGTAGGTAAAGGGGAACTAAAACCTTGAGAATCTCAGATATGTACAAGAATATATTATAGAGTAATCAGCCAAGATTGCAGCAGGAGGATAAAGGGTAGAGATGGGAATTATTTCATAAGGAAGAAAAAGAATTTCATAGGTTTGTTATTTTGAGAATTTTGAAGAACATAAAACATGACAAAAGCAACAAAAAAAAAGTCACTGTAAACTCCAGTAAAGTTATAAATAATGGAATGAATGAAGAAATGAATAAAACTAGATAGAAAAGAAAATGTCATCACACCATAACATGGTTCTATGGTTAATACTATTTAGGTGGCCATGAATAAGAAACACCTCATACTGCCTTTCAGTTTTAAAAAGTAAGCAATAGATGAAGACCAGACGCATTAATTATTGTTGTAGAACTGAACAAAATGTAACCAACCTTAACATGTAAGACAATGCTCACATGACTGAAAAGAGAAAGTTGGATAACTGAAGAAAAGTTTGTGGGTGGTAATAACATAACAGATCCTACAAAATAAGAGTTCGAAGGATACCGGCTATTGTTGATGGAATAACAAATAAGAATATAAGAATAAAATTTGCAACAGAAACAAAACTAAAAGTAACAATAATCATAATATCGCTCTTTTTTTCAAAAGATTTTATTTATTTATTTGAGAGAGAAAGTGATAGAGAGAGTATGAGCAGGGGGCCGGGGGCCAAAGGGAGAAGCAGACTCCTCACTGAGCAGGCAGCCTGATGCAGGGCTCTATTCCAGGACCCGGAGATCATGACCTGAGCGGAAGGCACACACTTAACAAACTGAGCCACCCAGGCACCACCATAATCTCACTCTTACAGAAAAAGAATATTGAGAATAAATTAAATATTGTTTGAATTCTCTGCTTCCACCTATCATTCCGTGAACACAAAAGATGACCTCTGAAATTGAGAAAGAAATATTAACATACCTTTACACATGTTTAAAAGTAGAGAGTGGGGGGGTGCTGGGTGGCTCAGTCAGTAGGGCGCCAGACTCTTGATTTCGGCTCAGGTCATGATCTTAGGGTCATGGGATTGAGCCCCACATTGGGCTCCACACTGGGCATGGAGCTTGCTTGGAATTCTCTCTCTCCCTCTCTCTCTGCCCCTCCCCTGCTCCTCACTCTCTTTCTCTAATTAAAAAAAAATGTAGAGAGTTGTACTAGAGGAAAACAGGAATTAGCCAGAGAACCATTTTTTTTTTAAATTATGAGTTAATCTGTACTATTTGCTTTTTAAATTTGGTGCTACTTTAAAAAAAAAAAAGCTTTCTATTTTGTAATATTTTAGATTTACAGGAGAGTGACAAAGATACAAGAGAGTTCTCATACACCTTCATTCTGTTCCTTCCAGGGTTAACATTTTACATTACCATGGTACATTTGTCAGAATTAAGAAACTGACATTGATACATTACTATTAACTGAACTCCAAATTTTATTTGGATTTCACCAAGTTTTTCATAATATCCTCTTTATGTTCCAGATCTGGAATCCAGGGTCATGCATTGCATTTAGTTTTCAGGCCTCCCTAGTTTTCTTTGGTCTGTAGCAGTGTCTCTGTCTTTCCTTGTTTTTCATGACCTGGGCAATACTAAGGAGTACTGGACAGGTATCCTGCATAATGCCTTCTAATTTTGTTTTGTCTTTTGTTTTCTTACTATTAGACTGTGCTTATGGGTTTTGGAAAGAACACAACAGGTGAAGTGCCCTTCTCTTCACATTATCTCAAAAGTACATGCTATCTAAATTATATCACTCATAATGTTGATCTTAATTACCTGGCTGAGGTAGTGTTTTCCGTGGCTCTCCACTGCGTAGTCACTATTTTCTCTTTTGTTGCTCTATTTTTCCGAAGTGAGCTATTAAGTCTAGGCCACAAGCATGTGTGAAAACAGGAATTAACCTTCACCTCCTTAGGGGGTAGTGAATACACTTCTTATTTGGAATTCTTCTGGGAAGAAACATTTTTTTTCTTTCAACTATTTATTCATTCAGTCATTTACATCAGTATGGCTCATATATACTTATTTTATACTTTAGATTATAACCTAGTACTGTTACTTATTTCGTTGCTGATATTGTTCAAAGTGTGGCCATTTGGGAACTCTTTTAAGTGGGGTTTCTTTGAGGTTTTTCTGTCATTTCATTTTTGAACATTTCCATACTTCTTGGAAATACACAATGATCTAGGCTCTTTTGTTGATTTATTTTTGCCCTGGTCCTAGAACCAGCCATTCTTCTAATTTCCCTAGGGCTTCTCAATGTATATAGCTAGGTATTATATGTGTGTATACTAATCCATGTATACCTACTGCATTAAGGTTCTCCAGAAAAATAGAACCAGTAGGATGTGTGCATTGTAGAAAGAGGTTTATTTTAAGGAATTGACTCATGTCATTATGCAGACTGTTAAGTACAAAATCTTCAGGATGGGCCAGCAGGTAAGAGACCCAGAGAAGAGCCATGTTTCAACTCAGCTCAGATTTGAAGGATATCTGCTACATAATTCATGTTCCAGAGAGGTCAGTCTTTTATTTCATTTAGCATAATTCCAAATAGGTTCATGTATGTTATTACAAATGGCAAGATCTCATTCTTTTTATGGCTTAGTAGTATTCCATTATATATATATATATATATATACATATACATATATATATACACATATATATGTATATTTATATATATGTACACACACACACACACCATATGTGCATATATATTTATATATATGTACCACATCTTCATTATCCATTCATCCATTGATGGACACCTTAATTGCTTCCATATCTTGGCTATTATAATTAATGCTGCAATAAACATAGAGATGCATATAAAAAAAATAAGAGAGAAGGAGTCTTTTTGTTCTATTCAGGCTTTTGACTGATTGGATGAGGCCCACCCTCATTATGGAGGGTAATCTACTTTATTCAAAGGCCACTAATTTAAATGTTAATTTTATCCAGAAACATTCTCACAGAAATATCCAGAATAATGTTTGACCAAATATTTGAGTACTGTGGCCCAACCAAGTAGACACATAAAATTAATCATCACATCACACATACATATCATAGCTTTGCTTGCAATATAAATATATTTATATATTAAGCTAAACATAAGTTGATATTTATGTCTCTGACCTTAATCCTGTCTCAATGTTATTTTCATAAGTATGTGTTTTTATTTTTTATCAAATATTTTAAGACATGAAACATCTTAACTTTCATTAATAACTATGAAATTGAGAATTTTAAATTATATATAATCATAAAATATTTGTAATTAGTGAAGCAGGGAAATAATCCATGATTCCTAATACATGCCAGATATTTCATACTTTTTATTTGGTTTAAGCTACACAGCTGTGGGAGGGAAACAACATTGGGCAAGTCAGGAATCCGAAGCTGAGAGAAAATAAAGAACTTGTTCAAGTTCTCATAAAATGTTAATTTACAACAAGTAGTAGCTCCAGAGGAAAGAAAATAGCACAGTGCAGGCAGCAGGAGAAGAAAATTAATTAACATGAATTAAGTTCCTAGGGCTGCTGCAGAAAGTGCCACAAACTGGGTGGCTTAAAACATCAGAAATGTATTCTCTCACAGTTCTGAGGTTAGAAGTCCAAATTCATGGTATCAGCAGTGCCATGCTCCCTTTGAGCCCTCATTGAGGGAATCTATCCTTTTCTCTTCCAGCTTCTGGTAGCCCCAGGTATTCCTGGGTTTGTGGAATCTTAATGCCAGTCCATCACCATATTTTCAAGGCCATCTTCTTCTAAAGATACCACTCATATTGGATTAAGGCCTACTCTAATGACCTCCTAATTTGGTTATCTGCAAGGACTGTTTCCGTAAGGTCCATTCACAGGTACCAGGGGTTAGGACTTCAGCATATCTTTCTGAGGAACACAATTCAACCCACAATTCCTCCTGAGTGATGCTGATATAATTCAGAAAGCCACTAAAATTGTAGTCAAGACAATGTAGCCATGACCTGCACAGAGAGAGGACATCCCAGAGGATGTAGCAGGGCTAGATGGTGATGTCCTAAAAAGGATAGGGAGGGATGAAGATTCTGTCTTTCCTATGTTTCATTCAGATTTATTTCCTTACGTGGCTTTCATTATTTTCAAATCTTGATTGAGGTGTAGGAGTATATATGCTAAGAATATAAGTTGTAAATGCTAACAGAGTCGTTCTTGAAAAATTCCTTGGGACAATAAGATGCAAACTGAACTATTACAGCTCTCTGTTAGAAAGGATCAGAAATGAGGAATAATGTATTTTCCTGTACCTCCAACCTATTTTGGAATCGTACGAAGTGAAACTTTGATTCCCTAAATGCTTCCATGTTTCAGCAGCAGGCATGAGGGTTTTTTACTCAGAGATGAGGGTGAGGAGTAGACAGTATGAGAGGAAAGAGACAGTAGATGTAGGTGCCAGGGTAGCTGACTGTATTTATTTGTAACACCACGTAAGAAACATTTCAAGAAATGCTATTATACTGTACATTATCTGGGTTAAACTATTGTAGAAATTGGCAAGTTCATAAAATATGGATCATCAGTGTGATTTGATTAGTCACCAGGTTGCAATGGCTGAGGAAAGTAGATTTTTTTAAAAAGATTTTATTTATTTATTTATTTATTTGTTTGAAAGAGTGAGACAGAACGAGAGAAAGCACAAATGGTTGGGAGGGGTAGAGGGAAAAGCAGACTCCCCGCTGAGTGAGGAGCCTGACTTGGACTCCATCCAAGGACCCTGAGATCATGACATGAGCTGAAGGCAGATGCTTAACCGACTGAGCCACCCAGGCACCCCGGAAAGTAGATTTATATTTAAGTTTGTCAATCTGTGATATCTTAGCTTAAAAATGGTTACTGAGGAGTGGACAGATTATTTCTTTCAAGTCTAAATATGAGGAAAATGTTAAACTTTTAAAGCAAAGAACATTTGTTTGCCCCTCCAAATCTGAGAAGATTAAAACATGGCACATTCAAAGCTCCACTGAATGTTAACAGTACCTTGTTTAATGATTCATTGTTTAAAGGTTATTTTCTCCATGAAAAGTAATTTCTTATGTTTAATTTGTGATACTCCCACCATATTTTGGTTTGACTCAAATCATTATCCTAAATAAAATTTTTAAAAGGCTGATAAAGAAGGAATTGAAAAAAAAAGAATGAAAACAACAGATGATAATGGGTTTAGAGAGTTTTAAATGAAAATGGAAGTAAAAAAGAATCAAATATGCATATTCTGTATAAATATGTCATGTAACAAAATGTGCCCCAGGAGATACATAAGGTATACGAAGAAAACAAATCCTGTGGAGAAACAATATATTGTGATCAAAGAGTATACACACTCAAGAGATTTAAATTAAATGGAATTCAAATAATGAAGTATTCCCTAATATTGAAGATTGTTGTACTGTAGAAACCTTTCCACTGGTCTCTCTATACACACACAGACAAATGGCAACATTAATAAATGGATGCACAAGTCTAATTTGTGCTGTCAAAATTGAGGTTATGTCTTTAGTATGCCTATGTTGTAATAGAATTACAGTAAATTTTTGTGTCTGTTCTTAAACACTGCAGACCGAGGGTCAGAATATTCCTAAAAACTTATAATAAAACACTTTTTCAAAATATATGCATGTATGTTGGCAGTTGAGGGGTGGGCTTTTTAAAATCAGGAGGAGAAATAGTTCATATTGAGAAGGGAAGTTCTCTAGAAGAAATCTTACCCATGTAGTGGATTTTCTGGAGTTACAGGTGCGCATTGTATGCCTTCTAAGGTATCAAGGAAAAAAATATCCAGTAATAGCACTTGATTCTATGGTCACAGCTCAGTGTTTCTCAATAAGGTTTACTTTTGTAAAATTTTCATATTTTCTGTAAATATGAAGTACAAATGATTTTTTCCTAGTTGATATGGATTTGCTGTAGATAAATACAAAGGATATACCATTTATTTCTGAAGTAATATGCTTATAATTAGAAGTTTTGTATTAATTTCTTTCATTGCATTTTAAAAATGAATATTTAGTATTGATGATATGTATTATAACTATTTATTTATCTATTTATTTGAGAGAACTAGAGCTCAAGCGAGGGGGGGAGGTGGCAGAGGGAGAGAGAGAGAGAGAATCTTAAGCAGGCTCCATGCCCAACCTAGAGCCCAATGCAGGGCTAAGTCACTCAATCCTGAGATCATGACCTGAGCCGAAATCAAGATTCAGACACTTAACCAACTGAGCCACCCAGGCACCCCTGTAATTTTTCATTTAAATCATAGGTATTTTTTTGAAAATCAATGTATAATTTTTTTTAACTTGAATGTATTAGGGTAACATGCTGATCAAAGGAATCTTTTGGATAAACTGAAGAATTCTTTGGTAAAGCAAGTTTTTATAAACCATGCTGTTATTAATGTATTAATTAACTTCATATTTTTAATATATGAGATTATTTCAAACTATATGTACCTTAAAATAAAGAAAGAAATGGAGATGGAAATCCACAGATTGATGGAGTAAAATGTGAAAATAAAATCAGAAAATTGATTTCTTAAAAGATGATATTCTTGTTGCTTCAGATTAAGACCTTGATAGAAGGAAGCTGGAATGAAACAAATCTAGAATGAAACATAAGAAGAAACAAAATTATATCCAATTTCTGGAAACAGATTTTTTTTCTCTTTCTATGCCAAGAATTACTGCTACTAGCTTCTTTTTAATCTGCTTTTATTTTTATGTTTAATGTGACAAGATTTTCGGAGAATCCTGTTCTAAATTTTAAATGGAGAACTCAAAACATATTTTCCAAATTTTAATTTTAAAACTTAAAAAAAATTTAAGATTAATGCATACCACCTGTTTCTATAGTAGTTGATTATCAAGAATCAGCCAGTTCAAATGTTCCCACAGTTTTTGCAAACTCAAATTAAAATTCAAATATGGCCTAAAGGGGAAAACACAACATAATTACCATTGAGAGTAAAGTTATGAGCCTTGGAAAATGGTTACTTAAGAAGCCTGTAAGAAATTGCATGTGTTTGAGTGCAACACCAAAAGTGACAATAAAATATTTTATTTAGGCTTTTTAAGGCCCACAGAACATTATTGAAAGAAAAGTTTGGTTTAATTAATTGAGCGACCATTTGTCCAGTAGTCACTATGTGACAAGACTTGGTGTTGCTGCTGGCTACAAAACATCTGAGATTCCTATGTCCTGCTCTGTAGAGGTTGGGCATCAATGGACAAAAGGTTCACACAACTGTAACATTAAAAGATATGGCAGAGGGATAAACAAATTCATGCAGAAATGAAGGAGTAGGTGTTAACACACATTATGGCATCTAATTAACCAAGCACCCTAACAGTAGTTGTTATAATTCTCATTTTGCAAATAACAAAACACTGGCAATGAAGCAATACTCCAAATGATATAGTTAGCAGGTGGGGTATCAGAGATGCAAGTAAATTTATTTGACATCAAAACCGATAAAGTTATCTATCTATCTATCTATCTATATATATATATATAAAACATCCAGGACTTGATGCTTTTGCCTAGGATTATAGAAAGGGAATGTTCTACACAGAAGATTTATTTGAGGTAAGTTTCAGTGAATAAGAAAGAATATACTAGGTGGGTGAAATGGGGAAAAACAAGGAAAATAGCACATGCAAAACCACAGAAGTGTGAGGAAGCATGGTGTGATCAGAGAATTGTAAGGTAAGGCATTTGATACTTAGGAAGTTTAAGGTACCAGAGGAAGGAATGGGTAAGAGGGACTGAGGGATTAATGCCAACAAAGCAGTGAAAGGGAATGTAAGAGCCATGAAAATAAGCTGGAACTTTATCCTTCAGTAAACCCACAAAAGATTTTCGATAACCCTTGTGACAACTGGCATAGCAGGTAATCAGTGACTTGTAATTTTAAAACCAGACTTGACCTTCCCTGATATCGCTGAACTTCATGTTACTGAGGCTTGACTCCACTGTGCAAATTCATTTCTGGATGAGCATTTGCTAAATTTACCTAAGTAACAAACTCAATATTTGAAAGGAATAAAACCAGCTTATATAACTATAAAAGTACTTGGATGGTTGTTGAAAGAATTTGCATGAACTTTTGTTTAATGATTGTGTGGTCTTTTACATAGCCAACTTATTATTGGTTCCCTCTTCTGCCTGTATTCCCTAAATCCTCCTCCATCTATCTGCCGATCTGTTCATTAATCATCAGAGTTCTAGCATTCTAATAGATACCAAGGAAGATTAGATAGTGATTCTGCTCTCAGGCTGTCTAGAATTTCATGATGAAGATGGGGTGTCTGCATTTATCATTCAGATCTCTGAGATGAAGTGTTAAATATCCAACAATAACAGAAAAACTTCTTTGGGAACTAAATAGCTTAGAAGAGGTGAGGGTCTTCACTCCCCTTTCCTATTTATTGGACTATTAGATTGATGCACCAAGAGCAGTGAAAAACAGGAAATAGATGGACTCTGGAACAGGCAGATCTGAATTCATTGCCTCAGGGGAGGGTCTAGGAAGGGGAACGGTGCCTCAATTTCTGAATTGGCCTTCTTGTTCGCACAATAGAGATACTTACATCTACTTTTTAGAGACTAAAAGAAGTACTCTTTGTAAGATATTTATTAATTAATGCATGCTCTTTCAAACATACCACCCCCCCCTTCACTTCTGGTCTGAAGCTCAGTGAGCCCATTGCAATGGACACAATCCATCAAAGAAAATTATTTCATTGAAATGTACCCTGAGAGTTGCATATTTTAACTTATGTCATGTTGGTTAAAAAATAAAAATTATATATCCTTCTTTAAAGTCACCTGAAATTTCAAAGCATTAAGTATCATAACAAAAGAATAAGTAAGTAGAATAAGGAGTTGATACTTTTCAAATTTACTGTACAGCTCTGTCTCCTGGAAATCACTGGTAATAGGAGACAACTGAATTTATCATGCGATTTTCATCATGAGAATGCTTCTGCTAGGATGTGACAGTTGCTGTTTACACAATTTAATTCTCTACTTTCTAGTCAACCATTTAAAGTCCACAAAGAGTAGAAAAATGGTAAAATCTGAAGATTACATGGAAAAGGCCTTTGACCAAGTTGAAGGGCTGTAGATGGGAGTCAATTAGCCGTAACTAACAGTCCTGAATTCATTACTCCAGCTGGTTATTATTTTTGAGCCTCATTACACACATCTGACAATCAGAGGCACTTACACAGCCCTCTCCTGGCTCTCCTGTGAGAATAAATATGGAAAGGGTTTTGTACTCCCAGGTGAAGAGAAAGAGAGCTTTAGTTACAAGAGGTCCATAAAAACAGTCTGCCTTTTTAAAAGAAATCTTACTGTGGAGGCATGTATATATTCACCTAATAAACATTATCTATTAAATAATGGTGGGTTACTTTGCAACTGTAGTTGTAAGGTTCATCTTAAAGACATACATTCCCCTCATCGAGGTTTCACACGAAATATTACAATAAGGACAAAACAGAGTTTCCACTTTACCCGTGAGGAAAGCGTGAAAGATCACAACACTCTTACGACTTGGTCAGGTACAAGTATTAAAAAGGTAAAATCACTAACAGACTCTGCCACTGAAATTCTTTAGAATTCTACTTTTACATTTGAAATATTGCAATATGTAAACATTAGAGATGGTGTGCTCTTTTTTTGTTTGCATAGGAAAATTACAGCACTTTATGATGTTTGAGATGTTGAAAGGTATTTAAAAATGCTGAAGAATTAAACTTTGAATTTTGTTAAGAGCTTATACGTTCACCTGGCTTAAAATTACAAAGGTAAAAAGAGGAAAACAATGAAAATTCTTTCTCTGGCCCCTTATCCTCTCCAAATTAGACCACTGTGACTGTTTTGTTTATTTGCTTAATGCCAGTGACCCTACAGTTTAAGAAGCCTAGTCTAGTACCTATCAACAGAGAAAGAGATCAAGGGTCAGGGATATAAATTAGCAATGTGTTAAGAATGAACATAGAGATACACTCATCTTACTGGAAAATAAAGAATGATTTTAATGAAGGAAATACTAAAGCCTATCAACTATGCAGAGGGTAATTGCACACACAGATTTCTAGACCAGACCTGTTTGACCGGCTTGGTCCCAGAGCAGCTAAGGTAACACAGGAGAAGAAAGGCTGATGTAAACAAAGTAAATAAGCATTTGAAGTAGAGACTTACAAAGACACAATTCAGGAAATTTAAAGTGCTAGCATATGGAAGTTGAGAAGAGGAAGAAGATCCAGAGGAAAGGAGTGTAACACTTGCTCAGGTTCATATTCAAGACCCGAGGCGGTGAGTCAGTTGTGCTTGAGTTTCTCTTTCTGATCTAATATATACTATCCATGTGTGACTTTGGACAAAGCTTCAGTGTTCTCATTTGTGAGATAGTAACGTAATTAAAGAATGCTGTTCATATAATACACAAAGTGCTTGGAATATATATGGTCTGTCCTTTCCTGAGACAAATATTAATTATGACAATAAAGAGACAACTTTCAATCTCTTTAAAAAATGCTGAGATTGAATTGAATGCTAAATTGAATCTCTGGAGGATTGAGATTCTCTTGTTAGATAAAGTTGATTCATATAGCTCATCTCTATGATGGAGAAAAATCTGAGAACACTCTATTTTCTTTAAATTTGAAACAAGAGAATTCATAGCTGCACAACTCATAAGGAATAGTTGGGTACATCGCTGAAAATCAGTCCAAGAGTTTAAGGTAAATGGCTTTTTTTAGGATCACCAAAAATATAAAGTATTAAAATAAGGCTGCTACAGCAGAGAAACCTCAGTGTATAAGATGTCACACCATTTCTTTAATATCTTAATGAAAATAATTCTAAGTATTTTAACTTGGATGTTTTCCCAAGACACCTTGATGAGGGCAAACTTTGTAATTAGTGGCCTCTAAATTGAATTGTCATTACTTCTGTGGATCTATTTAGTGTCCTCCTTTCCCAAACTAGCTTACTCAGTTAGTTCATATTATTTCCCACCTATCAGGAAAGAATCAAAGACTCATCCTAGAAAAGTGATACTGGCCACCAAAGTTTCTTATTTTCGTTAAGGTATTTTAGGTTTCTAAGTTGTTTGGAGAAATGGGGCCAGAGATGAGTCTTATTAGGGGCAACTATTGCCACTCTTAAAATTTCACTATGCGGCCCAAGTTTCAGGCAAGCATGAGCACTCATTTCATCCGTGTGCTTGAATCTGCCTTGGCTGATGCCTATCAGTAACTTCATGACTTATTTTGAGGGGAGGTCAATGGTAAATGTTTCAGTACTAAGCAAATACCATTAAATATCTAGGTATTAAGCAAATAGCATTCAATTAAATATGTTGAAAAGAAGTTTATTTAGGCAAGATAGAGGGAATCACAGCACAAATTGCATAGACTGCAACTAAATCTAAGCTATTTTTCATAGTTTCCAAAGCCTTGTGAATATGTGTGAAACATGGAGTTAATCCTTTGGATTTTTGCAAATTGAGAGAGGTAGTAAACTTCCTTGTAACAGCACCATTTGACATGCATTTCATCCTGCTTTTCTTTATCTTGGTTTCCTGAAACTTAAAGGTAAGATGTATAAATATATTCTACCTTACATGGATTTACAGATCAATCAGTGTCTCATGGTTACACATTTCTAAATTCACAATGATATAATTTGTGTGAATGCTCACAGCAATCTTCTAATAATTTATTCTTCTCCCTCCTTAATTGATAAATGCTAACTCAGACTTCAGCAGGAAGATAATAGTCCTCAGTATGGAAGGTCTTGATGAGTTTCAGAAGTATTTCAGAGAAATGTGCTTGGTACTTACTCATGTTTGCATCTGCTCTTTAAAACTGTCAGATGTTTTGTGGTTAAATTCATTATTATAAATTTAAGGAGCTGCTCACATTTTTATTGCACTAATCACAAAAATAGTTTAACAGCATTAAACTTTTAAAAATAACCCAGCCATTGAATTAGTAATTTCTTTCATAAACATAGACATTTGAAGATAATATTCACCCTGGAATATAATTTTTTAGCTTTCAAATTTTCATTCTTTTGAACTTTTAAAATTACATTTGATATCATCCCTTCATAACTCATCTGTACAGAAAGAGTTAAAGACAGGTTTATGGTCGACTGGACATAACAGGTGGTGCTTA
This sequence comes from Ailuropoda melanoleuca, assembly GCF_002007445.2. Classification (NCBI taxonomy): domain Eukaryota; kingdom Metazoa; phylum Chordata; class Mammalia; order Carnivora; family Ursidae; genus Ailuropoda; species Ailuropoda melanoleuca. The sequence continues at coordinate 132,237,536 of NC_048218.1, read as the reverse complement.
GGCACATGAAAGATGTCTTAATCACCTGTTCCCTTCCTCTCACCTGAGATTTAATTCAACTGTCTCACACCAGCAATGATTTTGCACTCTCAGAAGTATTTTCTATGATTCAGTTTATAAGAATTTAGTGATCTGCTTTATTTCATAAAGAAAATTATGAGGAACAAGGTGGAGAAATCGCATTCCATATTCTCTTTGTATAGTGACATCTGCGGGCTGTTGTAGCCCACAGCGATTTTTAAACAAGTACCTGCTCATTTTATGGGGGTCAAATCTCATTTGTCCTGCTGTTCAAATATCTAGTCCGTTGTGATCCAGAGAAATAATTTTCACTGAAACATTAAAGTCAGTTCCAGAGTTTAAGAAGTTTTCCTGAAAGTAGTGCTGGAAATATGTTCCTAATGTCTAGATTTATAAACTTATATCTGTTGGCATAATTCAAACAGACTTCTTCCACAGAATTGTGAAATAATTTCTTGTAATTATGTTTTGAGACTATCCTGAAGAGTTCCGAATATGAGTCAATGTGGAGAGGTCAACAGAATTACTACTGCCTTCGGGATATAAAGGAAACGCAATGCGAAACAACACCCATTAAAAGGAAAAACTGCGATGAGATAGTTGGTTTATCTCCACCGGTTTTAGAAAATCTGTTGCAGGAAAAGGATAAGACTCATGCCCTTTTACAAACGCATCTCTTTGCCTTAAAAGGATGCAGTGATCCTTTTCTGGCAAAAAACTGCTTTGCACTTTGATATTTACGGCTAAGCAAATCCTGAACGCCTTCCAAGAGCTGCCGGTAACAAAATCCTCGGAGCGCACCCTGTGAGTTGCTCACTCCACCGCGGACCGCGAAAGGAGCAGAGTTAGCGAGCTAGTGCTCTAGCCTGCAGCAGCGCATTCCTGTATCTCCGGGTAGCCTGTCCTCGGGTCGGCCCCGCCCGCCCGGCGGATCGCTGACCGCCCTCGCGGCTCCCTGCCACCCTCTCGCGGGCGTGCTCTGGGTGGGGCCTCGCGGCGGCGGAGATGCGGCGGGTGTGCTGGGCGGGTGAGGCTAGCCGGCTGGGCGGCGCGCCCGGGCAGCCCGAGCCGCGCGCCGCGTCGCTGTAATCGGACACCCGAGCGCTCGCCCCCGGTGCCCGGCCGCTTTCCATTCACTCCGAGGTGCTTGATTGAGCGACGCGGAGCAGGGTTCCGGGTGCCGCGGCACTGCGACGCAGAGGATTCCTTTACAAAGAAACTCAGAGGACCGGGAAGAAAGAATTTCACCGCTGGGACGCTGTAGAAATTAAGGTCTTCTGGGAAAAAAGACTAGAGAGACACGCGGAGCCACACCGGTAACAAACTGATGACTTTAACGTGCTGATCTCTTCCCATCTCGGTAAGCTGGATTCATTATTTTCGGCATTACAAATTTAGCAAAATATAACTTTTGGTTCTGTGTGTCGACTTTTTACACATTGGTGTCCTCAAGTCTGGACATTTTCTTCAGAGCGCACACAGTCAGGGAAGTGTTTCCCTTGCTGAGAGCCCTGCTTGAGTTGTTTCTTTAGATTATGACACCTGCGGAGAGTTTAAAGTTGAGTATTTCACTGCCTTCTAATGCAGGATTGCTCGAGAGGACCTAAGATTCCTTTTCTTACATGTTATTAGCGTTCCATCAGCAGAAGTGAAAACAAGCAGTATGTCTAAGTGTCGCAGTTAAAGGGAAGTTATAATATACGGGAGGGGGGCACGTGCAAGACCCTTGGCTTTCGCCGCTTCTCATCTCTAGGTAGGCTTGAAATCACATTGCTCTGTATACTCACTTCATTTGACCTGTCATTTCATTTCCACTATTCTTTGCAATTTTTAGCATATGTTGCTTTTGGTGAGACATACCAGATAAAATACTAATAAAAGCAATATGTAAAAATGTGTAAATATTATCCGCCTGCTTAATAAAGAGACAAAGGTTAGTCATATTTATAGCTTTTTTTTTTTTTAACTATAAAGTCAACAAAACCAGGGAGCAATTACTAAGGGAAAGTTATCCCATAAAATCAATTTTCTTCTAAGTTAATTTAAGGATGACAAGGTGAAGAGGTTGTGGAAGCAGGAAGAAACTGTTTCGTTTGAAAATTACCAACACAAACATTTCTAGGGTTTCCTCCATCTGTGTGGTAGAAAAGGCAAACAGTTTTGTTTCTATGTCTCATAACATCTGTACCACCTAGGAAATCAGCTGTTTAAAATGTTTAAATTGTTTAAAATGGCATGTTCAGTTTAACTGTGCTTTTTCTTCTGTATTCATTAAGCACTCTTTTAAATTTTTCGTGGCATTTCTTTATTGAATAAAATAATGTTAAGATTTTAATATTAAAAGACACATAATAGTGAAGGTTAGCATTGTTGTAACCCGTAAAAATACATTTCTAGATCAAGCTCTGTCATTTTATTGTATAATTACATCAGACTCAAAATGACATGATTTCTTTCATGGTCCTGGGTTTCTTTTGCATGTTGTGGCCACTAGAGCTGCTGTCGATCTCTAGTTACCCATTACCTGATCTTCCTTGGTATTCAGACATTAGTTAATAGCATGTATCAATGTTATAGCTACAGTTTCAAAAGGTAATGCTTTTCTCTCTGATTTATCTTTTGGAATTTTGACAACCTGCTTTCTGGTTGATTTATTTTAAATATGCATTGAGGGTTACATGGTTCACTGGATTGCTCACCACTAAGTCATTGGTTTGAATTTGGCACTAGTCCATGGTTACCTCATCTGCATCATTTAACAGCTGCATGGTCATCTGTATAAATTGGCAGATAACTAATTTGAGTGATTTCAGTGGTGAAGGATTGAACACACATATATTTATGTATAGAAACACCATTTCAGAGACGATTACTCCAAAAGAGCTAATGAGGAGGGAAGTGAGTGGGTGTACATGAATGCTCATATGGCATTTTCCTGCTACTACTATATTTATGGTAGAAAGAGAAGTTTTTCATCCACTAATACATATTGGTACCATTCTCAAGTCTTTTCAATGTTATGTGATTGTTAGAAGATCAAGTTTAAATATTGAGTTTTCCTTTGGGAACTAATACCTTTTTCCTGGCTGCTTTGTTCTGCTTTAATATTAGCATTATTTGCTGAGAGAGCAATTTCTTTTTTCACAAAGACTTTCAGTCACAAATGAATCAAATCCAAATTTTTGCATCTAAGAAACAAAGTCAGAGCACCTCCTACTGTTTACATGACTGTAAAAGTTCAGATACGTCTTTTGTGAATAAGGTGCTCTGTCTAGATTGCTGGTTTTGTGTGTATCTGTGTGTATGTGTGCAGGTATGCTCCTAAAATGTGAAATGAAATATAACAACTTCTTACCTCTCTTTTAAAGGTATTTTCCCTTGGATATTAACTTGCAAATCTGAAGAAATGGCATTCCGGGCAATTTTCATTTTGGTTGGAGTATTTGTTTGTTCTATCTGTGTAAAAGGATCGTCTCAGCCCCAAGCAAGAGTTTATTTAACATTTGATGGTAAGAAAGTTGATAAGTACTCTGGGAAAAATGTCATTTGAAGTCTTTTTTAAAATTTCACATCCAGATCCAAACATTAGCAATAAATTAAATATAGTAAAATATTATTGACTATTGATTAATTTTGAAAATATTTACTGGGCTGCTTTTTTGGATGACATGGTTATTTTAAATTATTGGTTCATAAACAAAAGCCATCTGTTGCATTTGCTTATGAAAATGCTTGAAGTATATTCTGCTCATTTTGAAGTATCTTCTTACTAGTCACCTGGTGTTTGAGAAACACCCTTTATGTGCTAAGACTCATCAGCAAAGAAGTCTGTGCAGGTTTAACTATTTAAAGTTTTTCTTAATAAATTTTGGACTTAGCCTCCAAGTCATCTCTCCATATGTTGTTCTAATGGTGCTTCTTCCATGTCCAAAAGGAGTCCCTGAGACTGGCAGACTCTCCTAATTGATTGAAAAGGATTTAAAACAATAGTTGTAAATATGTTTTTGATTGTTGTTATGTACAAATGTTATCTTCAGAAGCTTAGGAAAATGGATGTGATTTCAAATTTGCTCAAACGTAGAAGTTGTAAGACCCTGTGAGGGAATGGTTTGCCAATGTATGCATGAGCTTTAATGTAGATAGTTCAAACAACTAACAGACTGATGACTTTGGTCAGTCCATGCTAAATGGACAGGAATAAGAAATGGATCAAGAAGATCATCTTGCCAATCAGGGTTATTTATATTTTTATTACTTCTTTCAACTTACTTTTTGCATAAACCTTAATGTCATTGAGCATATTTTCATTTTACTTAAGAAACAGTATACTCTCAGACCTTTCTATAGCAGAATGTCTTTGAAACACTTTATTATCTTGAGTTTCAAACAGCAGGATGACTGACACTTATCAATCAATTGGATATCTTTTTTTTTTCTTACTTTCTTAAGTTACCAAGGACTTTCTCCAAGGTTATCATGAGCACTGAAAGAGCTTTATTTTAAGAACTTAAAGTGTGTGAGCTTCTAATTGCTTCCTTACCTTCTAAGCCAGGCATTCTCCCTCAAAACCCATGACTATTCAGTTAAGTTGTGAAGAAAGGAAAAACAGACCCTTGGAAGTGTCTTTTTCTATATGACTGTAACATCTTGTAGTCTGCTTATACCTTTTCTTTCAAGTTGAGATCTAGGAGATATCTAATCAAACAAAAAGTAAAGGCATTAGGCAGTAGTACAATTTGTCTCTTTTCTGTAGTTCTCTTAGTATATATAGGAAGATGGAGTGGTCTCATAGGTTAGTTGTCTAAACCTGTTCTATTACATCAAAACTAACCAAACTTTTTTTTAACCCAAACTTAAATGAAAATGTGTAAATTTTAAAAACAAGTGTGTCACCAGAGATACTAAGTCCATTATTCGAAGACTTTACAGTTTATCTTTTATGGAGGAAATTAAGTAGTAAAAATTTTAAACCAAACTTCACTACCAAGTGGGTCAGTAACTGCTATGTATAGAGTGACTAGAAGTTATGATGGGCTTTTTAAAATACTCCATGTCTAATGCTCTCAAACTCAAGACAGATTCTTGCAGGATAAGACTTACCTTAATTTATAACATATGTAGAATACAGCATGATAAGGTAAACTATTGATCTGAGAGTTCTATAATATTTTATTCTTTCTAGGAAATAATCAAACAGCTAGAATATCACTTAATTTGTTTTAAAGAGATGATATCAACAGGGAGAACAAAATGAAATTCCATAATTTCTAAATTAATACAAAAAATTCCTACAGTGAACTATATTTTAGGCATAGTATCATAGAAAAAATACCTTGGACAAAAACAACTGTTAAAATGTATAAATTTTAATCACTAATTCATAGTCATTTTCTTGAGAGATATGACAGTATACTTGTTTCAGATGCCTTTCCCAAATTTCTTATTATTTAAAGTTTCTCATTGATTTTATGATGACTTTTCTGTGTATCATAATGAGTAAGTAACTACGTTTCTTCCAAAATTATTTACTCTTGACATTAAAATATAGAACTTTGCACAGGGTTGACACATATATGAGTATAAATTAAAATACATATGATATATATTTTCTTGCATTTATTCCAAAATTTCTATCACTATTTTTCAGCCAAAACTTAGGAGTTGGAAAATGATTCTGAGGAAATTCAGATAATATCAGGTTACATCACACAGAGTTCATTTGCATCTTTATATTCTCTAATAATTAACCTTGCCTCCTGACTCTTTTGTCTTGAATTCTTTACCTTCACTATTACTTGGTCTTCTGCCAGCCTCTTTCTGGATGGGACTTTAGAAGAATCCTCTCAGTCTTGTCTTACAGTCCAATTAACAATCAAAGTCAATTTAAAAATGTGTGAAACAAAAGCTCTCTTCTCCCATCCCAGTTTTATCCCTTCTTCTTGTGGTAGAATGATGGAGTGATAACATTTGGGAAACAATGATTTACAGATTTGCCTTCCCTATTGATTTAGTGCAAGGTCAACCAGATGGTCATCAGTCCAATGGCAGAATGTTCTTCAGATGTTATTAATTAGTTACATTTGTACAAGCTAAATCTTGTATGTTAAAGAACTGTGATTTCTATTAGATACTTCATTTTGTAATTGTTATCATTCTAATTTTATACCAGATAGCTTTTCAAATAAATCTAAAGTTCATGCAAAGACTTTTTGATTAAGTTGAATTTTTATTGAAAAAAAAATCCAGTAGTGTGACAGACTCACATTTCATAGCATTATTGTCATTGTATTTTTTTTTTCAGAAAATCTTTAGAATCTATAAGGGTCATAAGGAAAGTCAAGGCTACTTATGTACAATAGACAAATTTGGTTTGCTTGTTAATATGCAAGGGAAAGCATTGTTGAAATGATTTTGCCTCTATCCAGTAGGGATTTTAGCATGTAGTATTTTACGAAGCCAGGAATAAATACTGTACAATTTGATAAAAGGTATCAGTTGCATATCATTTTTAAAAAGTTTTTGAGCTTGAGAAAAATGGAAATATTGTCTATATTTTAAAAGCTAAAATGTGATTCTGAGTTAAATGTGTTAAGTATTCTTTCTGTTTTAAGATGAGGTAGATTCTTATAATAAGATTACTTTTTCACTTAGCAATTCAGATTGTGAATCTAAGATATTCAATTTATTGACATAAAGTTGTCTAGAATATTACCTTACTATCCTCACTATGTCTGTAGGATCTGTAGTAATGTTCTTTACTTCATTTATGAAATTGATCATTTGTGTCTACTTCTTTTATGTTCTGACTGATCCATGTAGAGATTAGTTTTTTCCTTTTTATTGATCTGTTTAAATAATCAGTTTTTGGCTTTGTTGTTATTATTATTATTATTTTGTTTAATATTTCTTTGGTATGTGCTCTAAAATGAAATCGTCTTTTTTCTTCTTGCTTCGTGTTTAATTTGCTCTTCTTTTTGGAAATTCTTAACATGGAAACGTAGATCACTGATTTGAGAACTTTTCTTCTAATATAACCAGTTATGCTACAGATTTCCCTTGAAACACTATGTAGCAGTGCTCCACATATTTTGATAAAATGTGTTGTGATTTTCAGTCAGTTCAAAATGTCTTCTAATTGCTTCCCTTATTTTTTCTTTTACTTACAAGTTATTTAGAAATATGTTGTGTAATTTGGAGATATTTGTGTATTTTTTTATATATCTTTCTGTTGTAGGTCTTTGATTCAGTCTCTTATTGTCAAAGAACATACATAATATGCTTCAGGTTCTCCAGAACACTATTAAAACTCATTTTATGGCACTGACTATAGCCTACATAGAAAATAATGTATATTCTGCTTTTGTCACATGGAATGTTTTATTAATGCCAGTTAGATTCAGTCAGTTGATGGTTTGTTACATTTTCTATATCCTTACTGATTTTCTCTCTACTTGTTCTTCAGTTAGTGACAGAAGAAATTGAATTCTCCAACTATAATTATGGATTTGTCTATTTCTCTTTTCAGGTCTATCAGTTTTTACTTCATGTTTTTAAATTTCTATTATTAGATACTGACATATCCCTGATTATTCCTGGTAATAATTAGAGTCCTAAAATGTATTTTTGTCTGTATGTAACACTTCTGTCTTTTTTTGTATAATGAAAAATACCAACAAAATTTTAGTTACAATTAAGTGGGAAAAATGTTTGTCATGATTCCAGTGGCCTCTGGAAAGTTTTTATTAAAGTATGAGGAAATATGTTTAAACACGTATGTTTTTGATGTATGTGAAAGTATGAACATTTGATTGGCAGTGTAGTGTCATGAGAACAGCATTTACATGGAATATCAGGATTTTCAAACTTTGGTTCCCTACTAATTAACTCTGAAACTTTGTCAGGACCTCAGTTCTCCCAATGAGTTAAAAAATTTGGGGGCTAACTTAATTGTAAGACTCCTTATTAACTAAATTTATATGATGTTTAAGCTTAGTTTTGCTTTATAATATTATCTTCTTTGAGGAAGTCTTCTACAATAATTCCTTTCAGTGCTTTCAAAAACATTTTGTAGGAAGGACTTGGGCAAGGGAAAGAAAACTAAACAAACAATTTTTAAAAATTAATGGATTTTGAAGTCATACAGAACTGGTTTTAAATCATAGTTGCCTGCTACTTTCTGGGGATGCTACACTGGGTAGTTACTTAATCTCCCTAATCCAGAATTTTATCATCTGTAAAATGGGAATAACACTTATAGAATTGTTTTGAAAATGAAATGAATTAAGCTTGTAAAATGTGTTGTGTAGTTTATAGAGTGCATCTTATTAAAATACACGAAGACTTATATTAGAATTAGTATTTATAAATTCCTTTAGGTTAAAATTATGGTCTTCTTGTGTACTCTAATTACTTCCCCTCCACTTAGTGTAGAGACTGACCTTTGTTATTGCTCAATAAATGTTGAATTAATATACATTTTGATACTTCTTAACCACTATACCTCCCCAACTAATAGAGCCTTAGTACACTATAACAGTGCTTCAGTGAATCTTGGTTAATTTGAAACAATGACAGTTACTAGGTAGAATGCAAAATTTCTTCATCATAGAATTAAAATACAAGTACCATGAGAGAAGAATTTTTGTTACGTTTTGCACAGATACCTTTAGACTCATATCCTGGTACATAGCTGACGGTCAAAACTTTTCCCACATTGTACACTAGAGATTCAGCATAGTCTGGGAGTTCAACTTTTATATTTACTCTTTCCAGTTAATTCTCAAATCTCTTTATCTATTTTCTTCCCTAAAAGACATGTCATCTCTATAAATTTTAGATGTTTTCTTCCAGAGAGTTTTTTTCTCTGTTTTGATTGGAAGCCTGGTTTTCTATATTAAAGGGAAGAGTCCTCATACATACACAGCCTTCCACAGGGCCTTGACTGGTGGCCTGCCAGGGATGTTGCCTTAATCCTTGCTAGTATGTCTAGCATGTCTAGATATGTCGAGGCTTTTAAACTAATGCAAACATTCATTAAGATTCTGCTTTTTTAAAAGTCCAATTTTTCATGATAAATTTGAACTTAATAAGAGCCCTACCTACATAGTTTACTAAGTTTACTTCTTTTGATTATCATGGCATAATGCATGGCTTGAAATTATAGACAACTATTTGCCACTCTTAGAACATTTAAGAATACCATAAAACTTCAGGAATGTGGAGGGCATGTAGGACAATTTCTGATCCACTTCTGTACCATGATATGAAATATATCTGTATAAATATACCCATAAAATAAAATGCAAATATAAATACATCCATATATATACCAAATATAGGTTATATACATACTCCTAAAGTAATGACTGTTAAATAGTATATTAGATTTTTTTTCCCTTTTTCCTTTGATGAGTAAATTGAAATTTATTCAGGAATATTTGCTCTTTGGAATACATTTTCTATATGGAAATTAATAGATCCTAAAGTCAATATTTTAATTGAGATTTATTTATTGAACTAGTTGATCTTATATGAGCTAATGAGTATTGTTACTAAAATAGCAAAATTTCTTGCTTGTTTATGTTTAAGATTGGATATCAACTGCCATTCAAGAGTTAACTTATCCAAAATTACACAGTAGTTCCACCTCTGTTACCATAAAGGAAATAATTCAGCCATGTACATGTTTTATCTGTCCAGTACAAACCTCTAAGATATCATTGTTTTTTTTTAAGTAATCCTTATAAATACTGGATTATCATTTATATTTGCATATTTTTAGATCTAGAAATATAATATCCTGAAATAAAGAAGTAGGCTGTCCCCACATCCCACATCACTTTGCTCTTAAATAAAGAAGTTTGGGACACACACACACGAAACAAAACAAAACAGAGTAAAATAAAGAAGTAGGATGCACTCAATATCCCATAGGCTTCAAAAAGCCTGAATATCATTTTACTGAACAGGCAATAGTCTGGCTGTACTTCAGGTTTTCCTTTCGCTCAAAACTCATGAGTTATCAAGGTGGCCATGGAAATATATAAAGCACTTATAAAGCCATGAAAACTTAAAAATAAATTCACTGATAGTTATATGAATGGCAGAAAAGTCTATTATTTGTGATTGCTATTAATCCTTTGCTTGTGTTCCTAGAACAGTAAAGAGTCCCTACTACTACACTGCCCCCCACTCCACTGAAGCCTGTGACTAATTGCCTTAAATTGAAATGGAAAATGACAATTAAGAGATTAAGACTTTATAGAGATTTCTACTATTTGGATACATTTTTCCTTGGTTTATATTTGCCAATTTTCCAACTCAGGGTTGAGTTTTACATTTACATATGCATAATACTGGCTTAAATACATAAAAATGTCAGTTTGCGTTCTATTGGGAAACAATTATATGAAGTGTAGAGACTAAGCTTGCATAGGATTATCAGTTCTTTCAGTGATTTACTTTGTGATTCTTTTTTGCCTTCTTTCAGTGCTCAATTTTCATTAATAAAATTGTCAAAGGCTCCGGGTCATCGATAGTATATAAATGAAAGATGATGGAATTTTACAAAACATCTTTTATCTTTTAATATCTGCCTCATTTGACAAGAAGCTTAATTAAACAACAAATAAAAGGACCCCTGTGAACTAGTGAGCTAAACCTGAAAGCTGATGAATTGTTGCTGGACAATAAACTCAAAATAATAAATTGTCTCTTTATGATCTCTGGTAGCATTAACATTACAAGGCACATTTGTTGAAAATAGTTTGTCTTATGGTTGCCCAAGAGATAAAAATAAAGCCAATTGTTCTTGATTTCTCCATTAATCTTGGAGAATGCTCATTCTGGTTGTACTGAATCTTCTGAAATATTTAGTTCTTGGGAAAACTTGTGTTAATGTGGTTTGTTTTAATTCCCCTTCTGATAGTTTCATTTAAATGTCAGTTAAACATCTTTAATAACACCTGCATGTTTAATAAAATCAAATTCAACAAGGAATGCTGCTGTAAGAAACTCTGCATTCTTTCCCCTGTGAGAGTGCTTTGAAATCAGGAAGGGATTGATGAATACAGTTGTGAGTAGGACATCACCTAAATCATAAAGAGTTTTAAGTAGAGTAGCACTAAATTTGTTATATAAAGAACAAGTTAAAGCTGGTATAAATATGGGGTGCCTGGGTGGCTCAGTCCTTAAGCGTCTGCCTTCAGGTCAGGTCATGATCCCAGGGGCCTGGGATCGAGCCCCGCATCGGTCTCTCTGCTCAGCAGGAAGCCTACTTCTCCCTCTCCTAATCCCCCTGCTTGTATTCCCCTCTCGCTCTGTCTCTCTCTGTCAAATAAATAAAATCTAAAAAAAACAAAACAGCAACAAAAAAAACCCTGGTATAAATACAATGAGGACAGAAGATGAGAAGAAATTGCTAAGAAATTTTGTGTCTGTTTTTCCCTGTAATATGTATTGGTATAGGATTCTAGTAGTCAAAATAAAATGAAATCTCTCACCACCTTGAATTAGAGAAGTTTTAAGTAGTGCAAAGAATGTCCCCTGAGAAGTATTAGGATAGAAATACCTTACAATGATGTGTTCTTTTAAAGATTTTTAGAAAAAAGTGGGAAATTCTTATTTTTCTGTCATAAAAAAAGTAATTCTTATTCTCAGTGAATTTTGTCAGATTCCAGTAAACTTAGTTCTGTTGCCAAAAGATGATGCTGTGATGTTAAGCCATTTCTAAAAGTACAAGATTCCTGCAACTACAAAGATGGGGTGCTCCAGCGATATGAAATTAAAAGAGTGAGCTTTTGTGCTGTGTTTATTCAGTCATCTGACCAAAGCAATTCCCTGAAAAAAGTGTGTCCTATTCCATGATTATCCATAGATATGTATAAACAATTATGATAGAAGTCCCTGTTGAATGAAGATAGTTCAAGTGATGCTAGATGGCTTAACCAATTAATATTTGAAGTCTAATTGACAAACAATATTATATTAACTTCAGGTGTACAATATAGTGATTCAGTAATTCTATACGTTACTCATTGCTCACCATGATAGATGTAGTCACCATCTGTCACCATAAAACATTATTACAGTATAATTTACTATATTCCCTATGCTATACTTTTCATCTCTGTAACTTGTTTATTTTATAACTGGAAGTTTGTACCTCTTAATCTCCTTTATCTGTTTTGCCCATCCCCCCACCTTCCTCCTTTCTGGCAATCTCCAGTTCTCTGTATTTATGAGTCTATCTCTGTTGTTTGTTTTCTTGTTCATTTATTTTGTTTTATAGATTCCATATATAAGTGAAATAATATGGCATTTGTCTTTTTCTGACTTATTTCACTTAGCATAATGCCCTCTAAGTCTATTCATGTTGTTGTGAATGGTAAGATTTCATTCTTTTTTTATGGCTAAGAGTGTGTGTTTGTGTGTGTGTGTGTGTGTGTGTGTGTGTTGTGTGTGTGTGTGTGTGTGTCTATACCACATCTTCTTTATCCTTTCATTTATTGATGGACACATAGGTAGCATCCACATTTTGGCTGTTGCAAATAACATTGCAATAAACATAGGGGTGCATGTATCTTTTCGAATTAATGTTTTTGTTTTCTTTGGGTAAATACCCAGAAGTGGAATTCCTGGGTCATATGGTATTTTTATTTTTAATTTTTTGAGGACCCTCCATACTGTTTTCCCTAATGGTTGTGCCAATTTACAATCCCACCAACAGTGCATGAGGGTTCCTTTTCCTCCACATCCTTGTCAACACCTGTTATTTCTTGTCTTTTTGATACTAGCCATTCTGACTGGTATGAGGTAATAGCTCATTTTGATTTTGGTTTGTATTTCTGAGATGGTTAAGTAATGTTGAGCATCTTTTCCTGTGTCTGTTGGCCATCTGTATGTCTTTGGAGAAATGTCTATCCAGGTGCTCTGCTCATTTTTTATTGGATTGGGTTTTTTTGGTGTTGAGTTGTATGAGTTCTTTATATATTTTGGATATTAAGCTGTTATCAGATATGTCATTTGCAAACATATTCTCCCACTCAGTAGATTGCCTTTCTATTTTGTTGAGATTTCCTTCATTGTGAAAAAGCTTTTGAGTTTGATATGGCCTTCATTGTTTATTTTCACTTTTGTTTCTCCTGCCTTAGGAGAAAGATCCAGAAAAATATTGTTAAGACTGGTGTCCAAGAGATTACTCTCCCTGTTTTCTTCTAGGAGTTTTATGGTTTCAGGTCTCACATCTAGTCCTTAATCCATTTTGAGTTCATTTTTGAATATGGTGTAAGATAGTGGTCCAGTGTCATTCTTTTGCATGTAACTGTCTAGTTTTCCCAGCACCATTTATTGAAGATATTGTCTTTTCCCCATCGTATGTCCTTGCTTCCTTTGCACAGATTAACTGGCCATATAAGTATGGGTTTATTTCTGCACACTCTATCCTGTTCAGTTGTTTTATGTGTCAGTTTTTGTGCCAGTACCATACTGTTTTGAAATCTGGTTTGTGATACCTCCAGTTTTGTTCTTCCTTTTTAAGACTTCTCTGGTTATTCAGGGTGTTTTGTGGTTCCACACAAATTGTAGGATTATTTGTTGTAGTTCTGTGAATACTATTGGTATTTGATAACAAATTACATTGAATCTGTAGATTGCTTTAGATAGCTTATTTTAAATTCATTCACCTGTTGATCAAGTGTTTTGATATGTTATTCACATATGTAGATTTAAAGTGTATGTTACATACCTTTCTTTGCAATTTTGATTTTGAAGAATATACCTAGAACTAAAGATAAGCATTTTTCCATTCTTTGTAGTTGTATGCTTTGTCTTCTGTTTTTCCAAAATACTTTTGATAATTTATTTGTATTTATTATAATAATCACTAACATTAATACTGCCTTTGTGCCAGGCATTATTTTTAATTCTCTAAACAACACTGTGAATTAGGCACTATTTTATCCTCATAAAATGGAGAATCCAAGAAAGTAACCTGCCTGAGGTCACAGGGATGGAAAAGGACACACACACACACAAAAAACACAGCATTCAGACTCAGAGCCAGAGCCATTTTGATAGATGCTGCTAGAGTTAGTTTTAAGACTCACAAAAATAACAGTTAAACTCACTTTATCATGTTAAAGGTGTCACAATAGACTTCAGCTTTTTCTCTTAGAATATCATTCCTTCCTGAAAATAAAAGAAATAAAATTCACTCTCTATACCATCCCTAATTACCCTTTCAATTTTGGATTCATCAAGGTGAGGATGAGGGAATTACTCCTGTGAAACATGCTTCTTTCATTGCGGTAGGTAAGGTCTCCCTTTGTGGCTGTGGGAGCAAGGCTGAGCTCAGACAAAGGATAACTATAGAAAAATTTATTATTCATTCCCTTCAGGTACTGTATAAATTTATCAGAGTAGTGTCTTCATAAGTTCAAAAAAGCCTACATTTTCTCTTAAAAAAATGATTCAAATGTTTTTTTTTTTTTTATGGATAACTTTGCAGCATCCACTAAATGGAGCACTGAGATATGCTCAATTTTTCCATTTCCTAAGTATCTTTTATATGACAAGGTATTAAAAACTATCATTTTGGTTTTAGTTCCATTACTGTCAAAAATAAAAGTATTGAGAAGGAGAGCTGTAAGCTTTGGGCAATTTTCAGCACTCTTTTGCCTTCTGCACTTTCATATCTATGCTCCTGAGAACCACTGTTGTTAACGAAAACAAATTTAAAAGCAAGGAACAGAAAAGTTAGACATTTTCTGACACAGACTATGAGTTGGCAAGAAGGGCACATAAAAGGCAGAGCTAAGTGCTGAGCCGTGTGCTATTTTAGGGCAGTGCTCGCCCTGAAACAATGTGCTGAGCTGTAAAAGATGGCAAGTTCATCCTACATTTCCAAGGTCCATGCTTCTCCAAAACGATCATTTCAACCTTCCCTCCTATTCAGTGGGAATTAACTGCCTTTGAGAACTCAGTACTGAAATGTTCCTGTTGCAGAGTGCTTTTCACTTTTTTGGAGGATTTCCACTTGTTATGTCATTTATTACAGAATGCCTATGAAGTAGTTAGGCGTGAAGGCCCAGAGAGGGTAAGGACCTCCAGCCCTATGGTGGCAGAGGCACGACTAGAGGAAATGGTATAAAAAGAAAAACATTAATTATAGCTGTGCTTGTAGAGAATTCTGCAAAGGTATATTATAAAATCTTCAGAAATACCAATCCATTAATAGGAATTAGAAATGTTTTCGAAAGATTGAGGCTATACATAAATATTAAAAAATTGTATTTTTATTTGTGTCTAATTCATGTAAATTAGTGAATATACTTTCTTTGTCTTGCCTTTCCCAAATTACAACTCCCATAGTCAAGAGTTTTGATGGTCGAGCTATGTACATCAGGATAGCATTTTCCTCTTTGTCAACCCCTAGAATAAAGTATTCTACTCTGTTCATTTATGTATTGCCTCAGAAGGAAAACAATGGTAAAAGCAATGTTATGTTTTAGTTTGAAGTGATGTCAGTAGAAATGTCTAGTACTCTTGCCTTTCTCAATTTTAGCCCTTGCTTGCATTTAAGATTCTTGATTAAGAAGTATGAAATATTCTACCTAATTAATTTCTAGTTTACTACCTCACTGCAACGATTTTCTTATAAAAAATTAGCAGGTACCAGAGTTTGAATATAAGATTGTTCATATTTAATCTTCTATGTAATGTAATGGCTAATGTCAAGTCTCTAGTCTCTATGGGCTCGATAGACCAAAGGAGTCAAAGCATTACAATTTTACAACAGGTAATTGCTATTCCTCTAAGAAGAAGGTCAGACTGCTGATCTCATAAAAACAAAACAAAACAAAACACCTCAATTCTCTGCAGGAGTAATAGCGCTAAAGAAGCAGTTGCTAAATTCTTTCATGAAAAATATCTTACTTCCTTAGCATGGAGTTTCACTTTCTAAAGATAGAATCAGTTATGGAGAGGGGATATATATCTGAGTAAAAATAAATGTACTATCTATATACACGTACGTACATACGCACATACATATATCCTGTGAGTAAGGATCTATTGTGTTTCACTATCGATTAGGTCTTTCCTGAGTGTATACTGTCTTGTAAAGGTACAAAACAAAAATTGAAAAGTCAGAAAAAAAAGCTGTTATGCTCCTGGTATCATTTTTAATGTATTATTTATGTTTTCTTATGTTCAAGTTTCAAATACCACAAATTTATATGTATATAATAATTGGGTGATTAGCTTGACAAACACTTTAGTTCTTAACATATTACTGCAACACAGGTGTTCATAGAGTAACAGCTCAGTGCCAGTGAGCTGAGGAGCAGAGCAAGAAACTTTAGTGACTTCTGTCTTTGAGCCTTCCCCTTCCCATCACTGATGGTTAGTAATGGTGAGAACAAAGGGACTTGCTGAACCTGCCAGGAGGAGGTAATCCATTGTTACTCCAGACAACAGGAACAGGAACCTAAAGGGAATGAATGGGGCAAATCATATGTAAAGACTCCGCAAATACCTAAATTTGTTCCCTACACTTGCTGCTTTTACAGCCAGTGAAGTCTTGCAGCCCAAGTTACTAGTGTTACTATAGTTAGCATGAATTGCCAAGGAGTTAGCAGATTTCCAATTATAGCATATGAAACATAATCTTTCTTTATGTGCTTTGTTTTCTAAAATCTTCATTTCACAAAATTTAGATTAGAAAAGACCTCTTCTCTATTTGTAAATAGACGTAATTTTGTACAAACTGTGTGAGGTGCACCAAGCTAGCACTTCATTCATTACTGAAATCTGATAGTGGACACAAGTCTGAAGATTTTAAGACAGCACTAACAAAATTAGAAATGGAGAGTAAAGGGAGTCCAATACCCTAGTATTCCTGACCTTCCTTATTTGGCTCAGGTAGAGGGGTATGTGTGGCCACTATGCTGTCAAGTGTTAGAGACCATTACATATAAAACACAGTTCCAACAGAACTGTCATTCTTAACACAGGGACCTTTTATTTAATGAATAAGTGGATAGCACCAAAGTGATTATAAAATGGACTTGTATAAGGTGAAAAACGTTTGTACTGAATTTCACTATGAAATTGGAGTTATGTCTATAGATATACAAATCGTTCAATAGACTGACTTGAAAAAATTTCAATAAACTTAAGATGATAACCAGGCATGTAGAAATTCTGATAATATGATGCAGTGAATATTTTGGAGCTCTTTATATAACTTTCCAACCTCTTAAATACACACTAGTTGTTATAATTCAAGCAAAAACAAAACCTCATGGCTTAAATTATCCCTTGATTTGAAAAGACTTACTGGATAATTTATTTTGGGTCAGTTGCCAGTAAGAGCCTTAAACATTATCTAAACATTATCAACCTAGCTCTGTATTTACATGTAACTGTTATTATGTAATAATGATGCAAACAATGGGAAGCAATTGGAGTTTCATTGGTATCCTATACAAACCTGGATTTAAATAGAAGCGCTCTTTCTGGAATCAAAAACTTCCAACTTTTGCTGGTCCATCCAGCTAGATTTTTGCTACGTAAATGCAGACTCATGAGCTTTTTTTTTTTTCTTCCTTTTCCCTGAACAGTAATACTCACAACATTCCAAGAGACCGGAACATTAAGCCGGAATAAAACAATGAGTGTATTGTCATCACCAAAAGGAACATTTTGAATTTTATTAGAAGAAACCAATTAAGATGTTATTTTCAAGCACAGGGCTTGGCATGGCTTCAGAAGTTTACTTCCTGGAATCGGGCAGGGGTTTAGCTGGCACAGAGAGAAGATCTTTAGCTTAACGTCTTGACAGTTTTAATGCACATGCAACTGGGATTTTTTCTTTAAGCTGATTCTCTTAAAAGCATGCTTCCTGCCACTGTTCAACATAATTGCATCAATTCCATTTTCCATTAGTACTCAAAACCTGCTGATATGACTAGAGTTGTAAAACCTTTGTGTGAAAATCTAATTATGCCTCATTTTTCCCCCCAGAGGATCTTATAATGCGTATGTTGTATGCAGTCATATGCTTTTTATTTTGATATCTAAAGTAAGATAAGCAAAGAGATCTTTATGCCAGTATTATATACTTTGGTTATTCGTTTAATTGTATAAACAATAGTGGTGTAAACAATTTTCTATTACAGAAGGAAAAGAACATTCAATAGGCTGTATTTTGTTAAAGAGGAAAAGAACACTTACTGCTTTGCTATAGAATAATAAAATATGCTCATTTCAGGTGAAAGGAAAGGATTGCTTCTCTCCTCATGCCTGTAATAGCTATGTCTGTTTTATAGTTTATTTATTTTCAGCAGTTTGCCTTTATAGAATCTCGTATGATCATCTGCCTTGGTTTAGCTCATCTCATATCTGTCTACTTTTCTAATATGTATTTGATGCTTTTCTGTACATATACAGTTATGTGTAGACATTTAAGATATTACATTAGAAATTTTAAGTGTAAAATGCACTCATCCAGCAGTTTATCACCTTACATTTATTTTCCTCATGTCCCCCCTTTGGTTTTTCTTCTTTAACTGAAGTAGAAAAAGATTATCAAGCTTAGCCTGAAATTATTCACAAAATAGTGAGAGCCTCAAAGCCCAGGTGCTGATAGAATGTGTAGCAGGAACTGAGTTAAAGGTGGCCTAGAGTTAAGACGTGTCATTTATTTATGCTTTGGAAATGAAGTTCAGTATCCTCAGCACTTAGGTGAAATGATCTTTAAAACAAATAACCATCTTTGGTTTCCAATTTTCACAATAAATATTTGATACTAAAATAGAGTTTTAAGACCTTTTCTAAAATTGCTTCTGGGAAAAAAATACTGGATTTTTTTATAACTAAAGATAAATTTGATGAGGTCCATTAATAGCTTAGATCTCTTTTGAGGTGTACAAGTATTTGTATTAAGTGCCAACAGTACAAATTATGTTCACCTTAAAGTGAAAGCTGGGAAATCCGGTTAGAATTGATTGTTGGCAAATTATGGGTCAATATGAGAAAAAGCTTTTAGGCTTTTATACACAATGTTGTGTCCATCTGTTTCTTATTCCTTTGTTCCCCATTCATTCTCCCTACTTTAGATAGATTCCATTAATATATCATTTAAATTTAAAAAAAAAACAACTTTTTTAAAGGCCCAAAGAACTGCATTGAATTCCAGGAATATTTTGGAGTGCCCACCTTGTGCAATGTTGTGTGCTTCATCTTTCAGTACAAAAAGAAGTACGGTATGTATCCTCTACTTGGTGACCACCTGTTCTAGTCAACAGGACATGCCAACTACATAAACTGTTATACCAGGCGCATCAGGCCATAAAAGAGGCACAAACAACTCATAGATGAAGTCAGTTTTGAAATAAAAACATTATCTTAAATTGGTGTAGAATATTGGCTTTAAACCCATTGTGGCCATTAATCATTCTGCTAACAGGAATTAGAGTTTTTACCATGGTTATAAACTAGATTGAGAAGGGAGTGCAGTTGGAATGGCAAAGAACAGGTATTTGCACTTGACTGAAGGGTCTCCAAGCCTCTGAAGCAAAGCAATTTTGCTGGGTTTTATTTTGTTTTGTTTTGTTTTGTTTTGTTTTGTTTTGTTGTTTTGTTTTATTTACCTCCAAATTCCCAGCAGTGTCTGTAACTATGCAGAATCATTATCACTTTCTGACTGATCAATTGACAAACGCCTTGACTCCAGTTTGCCAAATTGTCTTTAAATGCCCTGCATTAAAAATCCTAAACTGTATATTGTGGTAGTAGGGATGGGGAACTGGTTTTATCTTCTCCATTTCTTGATTACCAAATCTCTGGTTTGCTCACTCTCCAGCATATGTGTGCAAGCTCTCTCTGCTCTCTCTCCTTCTCCCCCTGTCCCCCTCTCCTCCCACCCCCCACAGTCTCCACCATATTTGAGTGATAGAGCAAAGGCATGAAGGAGCCAGACCCAAGGTTCAAAATAATTAGGTCTTCAGAAACATCTTCCATGCCCCAAAATGAATTCCATACCAGAGGTCATGCTTTCTCTGAGCTTTCATTCCCATCAGCAGTTTGCCACTACATCATAAGGCTACAAGACAGAAGAAATTAAGCCAGGAAAAAAAATTAATAATTCTGAGTTTGGGGAATGACGGCTTGGGTTAAACTTGAGACCTCAGAACAGTGATTCTCAACATGCGCTGCACATTAGAGTCATCTGGGAGCTTTAAAATCCTGATGCCCAGACCACACCCAGTGCAATTAAGTCAGCATATCTAGGGATGAAGCATAGAAACTAGTGTTTTTATTTTTTTATTTTTATTTTTTTAGCCCATAATATTAACTTTATTCACATTTTCCCAAGTAATTGCAATATTAAATATAAGCTAAAAGCAATACATAGTTCTTAGAAAATACAACCCAAAATTCTCATTGCCTGAGCTTTGTGATTATAGATGCCCAGCCTTTGTTCCTCCAGAATGTTAAAGTGAAGTCCGTCCTCAAAATAAACATACAATGACGTGGGGAGACTATGCTTGAGTACAGCTTATAAAAGAAATCCAGAAACTAGTGTTTTTAAATTACTCCAGGCGATTCTAGTCTGCAGTCACGTTAGGAATTCACTGTCCCCAAATTCCTAAAGTTCACTTTCTGTGAGAGAACATGAAATCTCTGAGGAATTTTTAACAATGAAAGAGAGCTGTATTCAACCTTTTGCTTTAATGGTGTCCAGGATAGTGCTAAACAGTAAATTTTAGCCCCTTTACTTAACAATTAAGATTTTTAATGCCAGAGAAATCATTAGTGTAGTCATAATGCAGCTTGAGTGTTGACAACCCATTAAGAGTGAACAGATATCCTTCATTTACTTCTGTGTGAAATGTGAAGATCCATAGCCACAACCTAGAAAATTATGTTCTATTTTTATTTCTTCTATATTTTAAAATGTAGTGACATCTCAGTGGGGTTCTTGACAACCAAAGCTGGGTCTTGATTTATGTTACATCACTGGCCATAGAGTCCACTGCTGAAAAGATTAAATAAAGGTTTG
Organism: Ailuropoda melanoleuca; assembly: GCF_002007445.2. Taxonomy (NCBI): domain Eukaryota; kingdom Metazoa; phylum Chordata; class Mammalia; order Carnivora; family Ursidae; genus Ailuropoda; species Ailuropoda melanoleuca. The sequence goes on along the minus strand of NC_048218.1, from coordinate 132,216,451 downwards.
TGCAATGGATACTCTCTCCTAGACAATTTCATTTGTATGTTCTTTGTGTCCAATTATGGGATAATAGACCCTCCAGAAGGTGAAGAGCTTATGAATAGTAGTGGTAGAGGTAGGGAGAGTGGGAGTAGGTGTAAGATAAGGAAGGTTTCTTCTCAGAAAAAAAATGTGTCACCTATGGCAATGGGAACAGATTGTTCTTTTTTCCTCTATCCTTCTTTTCCAGCCTCTTTAATGAGCATGATACATAATAGATGCTTAATTAATACTTGAAAATTAAAGAATAAATGAATCGTATTTGCATTAGCAATGTAGAGTACTGGAGGGAAGCAGAAGTAGGTCAGAGAGCACAGAAATACTGAATCAAACTCTGTCCAGCCCTGAGGTCCAGGATCATAAAGGGCTAATGATTCAGAGAGACCTTTCTTTTTTTTTTTTTTTTAAGATTTTATTTATTCGACAGAGATGGAGACAGCCAGCGAGAGAGGGAACACAAGCAGGGGGAGTGGGAGAGGAAGAAGCAGGCTCACAGCGGAGGAGCCCGATGTGGGGCTCGATCCCATAACGCAGGGATCACGCCCTGAGCCGAAGGCAGACGCTTAACCGCTGTGCCACCCAGGCGCCCCATAGAGAGACCTTTCTTAATGAGCTTTTAACCTTCTTCTTAGAGAAATATCTTGGTTTAGGTCTCTAGACTTAGTAGTGTCATCCTACTATTGTTATGTAGGCAGGAAAGACATGCTTTTACTAGCTTATGAAAAATATCTGCATACTTACAAATCAAAAGATTTCTGGAGTAAAATACCATGTGTAAGGGTAATGAGAAAGAAATAAACAAAGCAATGTTACCAGCAGGTCAGTAAACAGAACACAAAACAGAGTATGTGGGGCCTTTGAAGAGTCAGTATTGACTATAAAGGATATGTCATGTTTACTTGTTTATGTTAAAACAGAATGAATTAAAAGCTTGGCCATTCTTTATGGTATATGTTTCAATGTACCAATATGTCTTTCATTAGAGAGGAAAAAACTCTGTTTTTCTGGAAGATAGAAGTTTAACACCTTGAAATGCACAGTATACATAAGATGGGCAAATTCTGAAAAACACATTTTGCTCATTGGATGCAGTTTAGGAAGGAGAAGAAAATTAGCTACTTTTTAAATGAAACAGCAGTGGTATGAAGGAGGACATTCTAGGACATGGTGTGTTTTTAGGATTACAGTCACATCAAAATAAGATACTTTTTTCCCCCAACTTCTACCTGTAACTTTATTGACTGATCTTTAATGGAAAGATACATATTTTGCCTTTAAAAGAAATGATTAGATATGGCGTGCTCTTATTATTTAGGACTTGGTGCAAGTCTTGCAAAGTATATAAACAAAGTAAATGAAGAACTGGCAAATAATAAAGGCTTAAAATATTTCTGGGAATAAAATACCAATATCTGGCTTCATAGACTTTATGAATACACCTCAATGTATCAAAATGCAAGTTTCACAAATGGAAAATACTTTTGTAAAATACTAAAATAGCCACGTTGGTAAATTTTAGGGCCATGAGTCAAAGGAATATTTCCCTAATTTATTTGTTTGAGAGTATCATTGATAAAACTCAAGTCATCATTTAATTCTAACATGACAAATGGAAAAATTACTTGCCTTTTAACGAAGATTCAGGTTCCTAATTTATTTCTGGAGTTCATCCACCTAAATGAAGTGTGGTAATTCCTTGTACCACCCTCTTTAATAGGCAAAGCTGCGACTCATTTCCCCCACCCAGTTATGCCAGATTGTTTAGTGCAATGTACAAAATGAGGTGTTATAGTGCATTATTTCCCAATTTATTTTTAAGCCACTTAGGCAATATATCCAACATCTTCTCTTCCAGGGAACACATACTAAAATACAACATACATATTTCATGTTGTGTCTGTGTTATCTCAGTAGTAAAGAGGAAAAAGGTGATGTAGAATTTATAGGGCAGTACAATGAACCAGTCATGGAAGAACTATATTTTATATAGTCACTTGTCAGGTAGAAGGGTTTTATTTACTCACATTTAATGGACGATTTACAGGACAGTAGTGAATAGGCACTCCTAACTATTATCTTTGCCTGTTTAAGCCAAAATGGAACAACTGTTTCTGTTTTGTACACACCCTATAGATACGGCAAATAGGTCAGGCTTAGGAGCAGAGTGCCTGGATTTGAAATACTCCTCCGCCAGTTAGGAGCCATGTAACTCATGGCAATTCCTTCAACTTCCCTAGACTTTATTTACTAGGCTATAAAGTAAGGATAAATTAGCTATTATTATTATATATTATTATCTAATATTTTCATTAGAAATATTAAATGTGGTAATGTATGTAAAACATTTAGCAAGACATGACACACAGTAAAAATACACTAAATGTTAGATGTTATTTTTATAATTTTGCATAAAGCCGAGGGAATTAAAAGATGACTAGGATATACTCCATGCCCTTAAGAAATATATTGTCTGTGCATATTAAGAAACATCATTCTAGAGGTGGAAAACTTGTGGGTCACTGGCCTAAAAAAGAATGTTCTTGGCTCCATAATATTTAAAAATGAATTAGCTGCTAACATTTAAGAGTCAGATTTTCATTGATGGCGTGTATTTCTCATTGTTCTTGAGAAGTCAGAGGATCTAGGAAGGTTAGATGGGGGCTGATTGGGGCTGTCCCCTTCTAGCCTGGTATCCTTTACTCATTTATGTTCACCTGTCTAAACCTTGCTAGCATGAAGTTTTCTACTCTTGGACTAGAGTAGGCACAATGACAGATAAAGAAAAATCATTTCTGGGTAAAGCAAGAGATCTTATAAGAATGCTATCTCTTTGGTGGCATTGTGGCATAAAAGGGAAAAAATAGAACTCTTTTTTTTAAGAATATATAATCAGAAAAAAATGAAATACAAATAATAAAACAAGGTTTATATCATATCTTCCTAAAAAATATACACCATGTTCATGATACTGAACATGACCCAAATTGAACAAAATAATGCATTTACTTTTGTCCTTATGTATGAAAATATTAGTTATGAAAAAGTATGTTGCAAAAGAGCATGCAAAAAAGTTTAGTGAAGGGAATCAAAAACAGCACTTCTTTTTTCATGAATATGTAGGTATGTGGTCATGTGTTGAGGTTTGCATGAAGACACAAACTGTCCATGAAATAACATAGGTTATGTTGACAGACTCTGGGATAGAATTTATCAAGGCACTATGATCAGCAGAAGAAGTTAGAGAAGTTTTGGGCAGGCTGTTGTTAATTATATGATTATATAGATGTTATTTTGTATCTAAACAAGTTCATAAAACTTTTTATTCAATCATTCCATTGAAAATCTAGTGCCAGATATCCTAGGTTCATGCATTTTTATTTAAGGAAAGAGATCTTATATTAAGTGTCCTGATACTCACCACAGTGTTATTATGGAAGACTGATTGCCAAGTGCTGTGAGCTGCAGGACTGATGTGATTTGGTTCTGCCCATATTTTGCTAAATATTGACAGAAAACATTGCCTGGAGCATATATATATATTATATATATATATATAATGTATATATATTAATATATAATGTATATTATATACATATATAAATGCATATTATATATTGTATATATTATATATATAAATGTATATTATATACATATATAATGTATTTTAATAATATAATAATTCTTGTCTCATTATTATGATACATATATACCTCTTTGTTTCTATTATTCTTATACATGGAGCTCAATGTTACTCATCTTTAATAAGAAATGTTTCGGATTGAGTCCTTGGGTTCATATATTTTTCATTTTTTAAATCTAGGAAGTTATTTAGAAAAAACAAATCTTCTGGATATGGTCTCCATAAACTACATCTAAATTCTGTCCTGTTATTCTTTGTGTCAATTCTTATTGACAATTATGTCAAGATGTAAGTACAAAGAAAAAAAATATTCCAAGTTCATAAAGAGTTTAGAAATTTCTATTATGTATTCATTCAACATGGTAATGATCCATTGTTCTATACTATCTGACCATACTATCAATTAGTAAGGGTACTGAATAACAAACTAAAAAAAAACCTTAATTTAAAAGTTACAGTTAAACCAAATAACACAGTAGCCTTAATCTTTAAACTGTAAATGCAACCTTCTTCTTAATCTTCTTAGACTGAATTTCCATTGAATTATTTGTTTTCCCCAGTATCCAATCTTCCACTCAGTTAAACAGCTTCAGACTGTTTTCTAGCAGTTTTCCTCACCTGCTTACCTTTCTGCTCTTCAAGTTCCCGATTCTCATTCTTTCCTCTTCTGCACCTTGGGGCACTCTTTTCTGTTTGTGTGCCCTGCCATGCACACCTCCTCTTGTTTTCATTTATCCTTCCATTCATATTGAGGCCAGAATTGACCAGGGCTTGGGACCAGGTCTGAAGGCTGGTCTTCCCTAAGCAGTCCTTTTACTGCTAGTCATCTCCTACAATCCCCAACCTTAAAAGAAGACATTTCTTCCCTCCAGAGAGCTACGTATCCCACAAGGAACAAAATAAAAGAATATTGAGTTTTAATGGACTTTCTGTTGTATTATGTTTTGATGGAAATTCCCCAATTTAATATTTCTAGTCACTGCCCTATAACCCTATACACTGCCCCACAGCCCAGGAGACAAGAATGAATAATTTTGTCTAGCTTTCGTTCATTTTAGATCCTTATTTTTCTAGTAATTACTTAAAGGAAAATTAGAGGGAGAAGTGAACAGAATTACTAACTTTCAGAATGGGTAGGCCGGTGAATCATAGAGGCGACGCAAGCTGCTGGACAGTTCCACAGCCCCATGCTGTCCTCAGGGGTCTGTGTGCCTCTCTCACTCCCCTGTCCCTCCCAGGCTGGTGCTCCATGAGCCCTACCACCCTGCCACACATGGTCTCATCAACTTTCCTTTATTGGGAGGTTGATTCAAGAAGAAACAGAATATACAATTAAAAAAAAAAGCTGGCACAGAAGGAAAAGAAGCTAAGATGTAGATTAGCCAAGTTGCAAGATGGCAAGACTAGAGTGTGGCCCAATGGACAACCCTGTGACAGCCACTTCTGAAGGAATAGCCCCTATGGTTGAAGGAGGGTCATTTGAGATCCTGTTCAACTGTTGGAGCTTCTCATGTACTCCAGCTGAGGTTCCTGTTCACTATTATTAGGCTGATCTAGGTGGCTGCTAAGATGGCTTTTTGTTTCCCTTTCTATCCTTATATTTATTTATTTTTAAATGTAGACCCTTTTACGAAATGTAACCCTGAGATGGACCTGCTCTTGATAATAGGTGTATGATTGAGGCTTGGTTAATTGATAGCATCAGGAAACAGTAAAATGAAGAACTCCCGCAGTTGGAATGACTAAAGGTTAGATGACAAGGGTTTTTACTGTTACCTTGATTTGATACAAATGATGATACCAATGGGTACCTTGATTTGATCACTTTTAGATGCTGATTTTATGGTGGTTTGAAGCATTTTCGGGTTGTCTACAATTGCATCGTTATTGTGGATTAATAAACAAATCTAATGTTCGTAGTTGTAGGGCTATCTAAAGACAATTTAAAAATCATTATAGTAATGTGAATTGTAATGTGATTATGCTAAAAATTATGTGGGAATACTGAGTATGATTGATATGAAAAACTAAACACAAGTCTTACATTACTTTATTCTCTATATTTTTTCTTTTTACTTCATAGCATTTTAGAAAATACTATGAAAAACATTAATTAGGGAGTGCCTGCAAATTTTATTCATATAGTAGTACCGTATGCCTAAAGATCAGTCAGTCAATGTTAAGGATGGATTGTAGAAAAAAAACCTTAAAAATGAGAACAGTTGCCATAATTAATTTATGTAGGATAAACTTCGTTTTAGACAGCCCTAAATTGAATCATCACCTTGATTTTTCCAGATCACAGAGATATTTTAGAAATGAGGTAACTGTTTGGATGTTTCTTAAGAGATTTTTTGAAGCATTCTCCTCTGTGTGTTTTTGAAGTAATCATTGTTTCTTCTTAGATAATTAAGAGTCTATATATTACTTTTATGTTTAAACTTATAAATCTATGCAATATTCCAATCATTCTATGCAAATGTATAATTTGATGTGCATATTAAGAATTGAATTTGTTTTATTTATAAGGGTTAGAATTTCTGCAGATTTTCATTTAACATTTTTAATATTTTCTACTTTGTTAAGCATCATCAGGAAATATATTTTAAAAATTAAAAGATTACTGTATCTCAACATTGGATTCAGGGAACACTGCCCTGCATTGTCAGTTTACATAGGGAAAACTAATGAGGCTATAAAGAAATACTATCTGTTTTATTAGAATTTCTTTTACCAGTGAAACAGCTGGAAAAACAGAGTTAGTCGGCTGGCCTCCATTTTCCATTGCTTTCTGCCCTTTAAATTCAGATTTCCTCTTGTTCGTGACCACATGCTCACCACACACAGACTCCTTGGTTTGTTACTTTAAGCCACATGGAGATTAAGCACCATTAGTAAAGACTAGTTTAGGAAAAGTTTTAACTAAAATAAATGGCACTTTCAGAGTGTGGATTTATGGAGAGTGTCTATGTGTGTGTGTGTGTGGGTAGGTGGGCAGAATAAATCAATTAGGAAGAAATCAGGTGGTTGGGTTGGGTGCCATTAGTGATTGAGACGTGTTTTATGTTGCATTCTCATTTCTAACGATCTAATTGTAGTAAAATGCTAAGTGGCATTCTCGTAGCCAGAAAGAATATGCATCACTTTCCTATATTTAGAATCAGAATTCTATTGCTGAAAGAAAAACTAGAGGTCATTTATTCTGGTGTTTTTATATTACAGCTGAACCCTATGAGATTAAGTGTCTTGGCCACTAGGCAAATAAATGGAACTTGGTTAGATTTGTTGCCTGTCCATGTATTTCCCACATCATCATCACTCTCTTCTCTATCTATCCATGTAAGGGGTATATGGAGAAGTTAGAAATGCAGCGTGAAGGAGAAGAGAGAGAGTAAGAGTGGATCTAATCAGGCTTTAAAAAAGACATAAACATAAAAGATAAATTGAGTACTGTGAAGTCGGAGAGTTTGGGGACCAAAAACAAATAAAAATTTGTTGATGCTTTACAGCTACTGTTTATAGGTAGCATCTAGAAAGAGAAAAAAAGAAAGCATTTATAGTCATTTGCCTCCAAAACTCATGGAGTGCTGCTTAGCCAGTATCAGAGAGGGTCCAGATACTTCTACTTTGAAAGTGTGTTCTTTAGGGAAATAGGTGAATTTTGTTTTAAAAAAAAATCTGCTGGTAGAAACATCCATCCATAACCTCAGTATTTCAAAGGAACTCCCATATCATCGTGGTAAAAAATATTAAAAAGAAATCATCTAAGGGTTAATTCCAATAAACATTCTACTAAGATGACAATGAAATAACTGTAAGATATGAAGAATGATTTACGTTCTACTTTATTAGTGAGGCATTAGAAGTTTAAATTGCACATATGCTAATCTAATTCACTCTGTTTTTTTATACTCTTTAGCAAGAGAGCCTCCTCCCATTTAAATAAGAAAAAAAGTAGTATATCCGAACACACTCTCTTATGCAACTGCCACAGTTAAAACTGTAATTCACAATATTCAGGAACTAGTTTGAAGTATTTGTATTGTCTACCAAGAAAAGAATTATCTCATTGTGCTATAAACTGGATACTTATTTCATAACAAAGACAGAAAGAGTTTGGGAGGTAGGGTTAGTTTTGTCAGCATTCATGTGTGACAACTCAAGCAAGTTAGAGCAATATAGCCACAGTAAAGAAATGTCTTCAGTAACCTTTCAGTCATGACACAGCACTAAAATCCTTGTAACTTTAGGGTTTGTTTACATTTTTAAAATGCTTATCTGTTTCATAATGCCTGAAGGGCAAATTTAAGTTAATTTTTTATAAGGTCTGGTTTTTCTTTTGTTTTCAGGAATTATTTGATATACCTTGGAATATCCTTACTATAATTCCACACATTATCCATATAATCTGCAGGCTAGAATCTACATAAACGTAGGGTGACAACTAACACAAAATACACAGTGCTATATATCAATATTGATACCCCATCAGCCTTTCAAGATATTTCCTAATTTAAAAATTTCTGATTGAGAACCTACCACATTTATGGCGTCCTCTTCTGTGTTGAGCAGAACAGTAAACGATGGACTTCTTGCTTTCCAGGGATGCACAATCCCATTAAGGAGATGCAGAGAATAATAACCATACAATATGACACTATTAGTGATTAGTATTGAAGACTAAAGAGATAAGGAAAAAACCAAAGAGGTGGTGTAAAATCTGAGTTTTACCTGAAGAGAGAGTGCAGCTTAAGAATATGCATCCAGGAAAGAAGGTAGAGAGTCTGTCTGATAGAACAATGGCATAGACATCAATTTCCTAAGTTCTGTTTGAGTCTAAGACATCCTGTGATGGATTTGAACAATGTTGATTCCAGGGATTAAGATGAAATGGTACTGGAGAAACTAACCTGGCTAATGTGTTTCCCAGATGTTGAGGTAAACTGATTGACATGACAGGGCAGTTGGTTGGAGTTTAAGGTACAACAGTAAGAGAAAGGGAGAGCCAGACAAGGAGACTAATGTAAATAAACTGGCAAAAGGGGATGATTATGATTTAAAAATAAGTAGAACCTCTGGGTATCACATTTTCCGCCTCTTTTCCATTAATTTTCCTCTGATGAAAGAGTTTAAGTTCAAGAGGTTGAAGTGCAACTCTAATTATCTAATACAACACCATTCCTGACTTCCATTCTTTTCTGGAAAAACAGGGAAATACTCTAAGAATAGTCAATGTCCTATATTCTTTTAGAATAGAATGGCAAGAAACAAAATAATTTTGCACCAGAGCAATGAAAAATGGAGGGAAAAAAAGACCATGATACAACCACACATCCCGAATTTTAACAAAGAAGTCATTTATTCAGAATGGGAGTTTATTTAGGAACTTGAGTAGATCCAGAACAAAGTACTTAAACCTGAATCTTTAGAAATACCTTGTAAAAAAAAAAAAAAAAGAATGTTAGAGAACATATTTTTGAAGAATTTGATTGTGAAAATGATCTAGTGGCTTATATTCTTCAACTCAAAAAATATTAGATTGTCTATAGGATCTGTTAGCTATAGGATGCTCTTATCTTTCTCTTTCTCCCCTTGGGTTTCAAAGGTTTTTAGTGCATCATTTTCCTACTATGTCTGGGGCCTACTTCTGTCTCCTTTTTTAGGCAATGTACACACTGAACTTAATCACGGGTCTATAATAAAGTAGAAAGTCATATGAAAAGAAGCAAATATCATGACTATCTCTGAGCATTGTACATAAAAGAATCTATATAACCCTGAAAGATATAGATGACCTTGGTATTAGAATATTTTTTTAAAAAAAGGACCCCCATTAACTGTTAAAAGTGGAGAATGATCTCTCTGTAAATACATTTCAATAATCTGTACTAAGTCTCCCAATAAAACATTGGTATGTATTCAACATTTAAGTGTGAAAGTTTACAGAGAACTACAAGATAAATCAAATGTCACAGTGATCTTAGTCAATTTATAAAGCAGTAGTTTATTGTCTCCTGTAAAGAAACTCTGTACAAGCCAATGATTTTGTATGTGATCCTAAGATTTTAACATTATGCAAGGAGTATTTACAAAGCCGTATTTCTAAATGAAGCAGCCTATAACTAATAGAAATATAAATGGAGGAATGTATGTTTTTTTAAAAGACATTTACTATTTCAAACTTTTGCAGAGGTTATTATTCTAAGCATATGGTATATGCTTTTAGAAAAATCAGAGGGAAAAATAATTTTTTCTAGGGAATCATTCTTGTTTGAATTCCACGATTTCAAATGCTTTTTACATTCAAGAGTAAATGTCATAGTTATACAATTTTCTAGTTAGCATGGGGAAAAGAATTGTGATTTAGGCAAAGTATAATAGTTCAGTAGCCTAGAGAATGTGTTTTAGTTAAGTGGGTGAAATTACTAGTCCTTGTAGTTTTAATAGTTTCTAGTCTGATTTTGACTATTATATTTAGCAGAAAAGGTAGAATATTTTCCCCCAGGACTCAAGAAAATAATTTGAATATTCGTGATTGTTCTTTAAAGAAATTTGGTATTTCCCCTTCAAAAAAATTTTTAATCAGTCATTCTCATGTATTTTATTATTTAAAACAAGAAAAAAAAGTGAAAGGAAGCATAGTTATGTCTTCTTGCTTTTCATTGCTTTTCAATTGTCTTTTCCTCATTCTCATTCCTCTATATGGGTCCCAAGTTATTTGAAGATTTTGTGTGTGTATGTAATGCAGTGGATAAAGTCCATTTATCAGAATTTAAGGGGCCCTGGAGAAGATAAACTGGGCTTTTGGCTATTTCTAGTACAGAAACAGAAATGGTACCATGAGAAGGGGAGGGTAAGGATGGAGGGGGGTTGGACCCACTGCAATAGATTGTGCACAGTAAGGAGGGACACATATCATGTGTTTGGGCTCAAGAAGGGGTGTAGAGGTAAGATGGCAAACGTGCTTTAATGACTGATGAGATACCCCTGTCTCACTCTTGGACCATCTGTAAATTAGCTAAGCATCACAAAATGCTGATTGTGTCTGAAATTTCTGTGGAACTGAGCAGGAAGTTGGAACATCCAAGTCCTGTCTCACATGGGATAGAAGTATGCAGATGACTCTGAACCAAGAAGTGAAACAGACTTTTAATTGTACCAGACTCAGAAATCGGGGTCTCAAGCAAGATTCATTAAATCTTGTTAATTAGAGAAGCCTCAGTTAACATACAGATTGTGTGTGCATACACTTTGTAAAGAAACACAATAAAACACAATGCTGCAAAGGTCATAAAAGAATAGCATTATACCTAGATAATGCATTTATTTATTACACAGGATATTTGACTGCTGTTTTGGGCTGTGGAGAAAGTGATAAAATGCTAGTAATATATGATCCAGGACAGCATTTAGAAAACAATAAGAACAACAACTTTGCCAGAATCTAAACTTCCTCTATAGAGATATTCCTGAGCTCTTGGTTCTTCTTTGGTGTTTTTGGAACTCCATGAACTGTGTAGTTAGTTCATTATGTGCCAAGCTAGGGGGAAAGTTCAGTCACCACTGAATGTGTGTATTTCAGCCTTCAGACCAACAGGGTGAAAAAGTAGAAAGTATATATGATAAAATAACTCAGCCAAACCTCAAGTGAAAAGCAACTTCGATCATTTTTGAGACTTTAGGTTTGGTTGTTTAGAAGTGGTTTGTAAAGTTTATTTTACCAAGTACTCTTTCAAGATTTTAGGTTTTCTGAATTTACTTTCATATTCCTTTATAGACTTTTAACCTTGTCATTAATCTTTTTATTGAGTTTTATGGTCTTTGTTGAAAAGGGTGTGGCGGGTAAAGGGTACCTTTGGAATCTTGGAAGACCCTCAGCTTCCTTCAGGAACATTTGCCCGTCCATATCAGCCACTGAGGAGAACAAAACTAAAAGCAAGCTTTCTTTTTTCTTGCCTTTGATTGAGCCATGGTAAAATTTTATCCCAAAGTGACAGCAATAAATGTTAAAGATTTACATATTGAAAATGTGCTAGATTAAATTGGACAAGTGCCCGGATTGTCAAAGACAACAGATTTCTTAGCCACAATGTCAATGCCTTCAATATGTTAGATTTCTGAAAACAAATGGTTTCTCTTAACACACATCTAATCTGATTCATTTCTGCACATTTTAATTAGTGTTTCCAATTATGAGAACAATAGACTGAATATGAGAACATCAAACATCCAAAAACTAATAATATGGCTGCTAATTTTGCTTAAAGTGCAAAGATATGATTTGAATGGTTATTTGCCCTCTCCCAACTCCATGGTTGACTTGACTGAATTAGTTATCTGTGACTCTATAATTAAAAATTGTCATAAATACAAAAATATTTTTATCATTGGGTATTATTTAGGAAGGTGCTACACAAATGATTTTTTTCTTTTTACACTATATGATATGTCATCATTATTATCATCACATTTATGCTTAAAATAACTACATCTCTACCTTTACAACATTGCACTCCATTTGGAAATGTGTACAATTACTTTGATTACTTTGATTTGTTGTATTTATCTAAAATAATATACATTTTTACTAACAATGCATACTCAATTTGTAACCATACCTCTTTGAGAAGAATGTATTTTTTTTTAAGATTTTATTCATTCATTTGAGAGAGAGAGCATGAGCGGGGCGGGGCCAGGGGCAAAGAGAGAGGGAGAAGCAGACNTTCATTCATTTGAGAGAGAGAGCATGAGCGGGGCGGGGCCAGGGGCAAAGAGAGAGGGAGAAGCAGACTCCCCGCTGAGTGGGGAGCCCAACTCAGGGATCCATCCCAGGATCCTGAGATCATGACCTGAGTGGAAGGCAGATGCTTAACCTCCTGAGCCACCCAGGCACTGAAAGAAGAATGTATTTTAAAGGTTAAACTGAATTATAATGTAGAACTTATATGACAGGTATTTTAAGTCAATCACAGGGACAGGTGGTAATACGAAAGAAGAAAATGACACTTTCTATATTAAAAGGGAATCATTGATGATAAGTAATTGTTTGCAGATATATTCATAACATAAAAAGGAGATTGTATGTATGTGATTATATGTAATAGAAATTTTGTATAAGATTAGGAATACTGAAGGCTAGATTCTAGTTTTGATTTCTATATCAGTCCCTTAAACTCCACAGTCTTTCCTTTTCTCTTATCTAAATGAAAATATCAATAACTGTCCTTTATTTATTTATTTATTTATTTATTTATTTATTTGACAGAGAGACAGCCAGCGAGAGAGGGAACACAAGCAGGGGGAGTGGGAGAGGAAGAAGCAGGCTCCTAGCGGGGGAGCCTGCTGGGGGCTCGATCCCAGAACACCGGGATCACGCCCTGAGCCAAAGGCAGATGCTTAACAACTGAGCCACCCAGGCGCCCCAAAATCTGTAATCTTTAAAACATGCAAAGAGACTTATTTAGACAACCTTAATCCATATTCTGTCCCCCAAACTACATTCTTTATATAAACTCAAATCAAAATTATACTCTTCGGGATGTCTAAGGTAACATAAAAAATCAGTATTTATAAACCCTCTACGAGACTGTGTTAAATATTTCAATATCGCTTTAGAGAGATAAAGATATTTGGAGTCTTTTCAGATGCTTTTCCATGATAGGCAACTGCAGGTTGGAATCCTATCTCAACTACTCTGCTTACTCAGGGTAGTCAGTGCTTTCAATTCATAGAACAAATCTGTGTTATAATTAACTCTAAGAACTGTAAAACCTGTAACCAGCATCTCAAACTGGTTTGGCAGATTGAAGGTAATATTCTTTAACATTTGCCTTGAGGCTACTGTATTTTTTAATGCTGTAATTTGTTAGACATAGTACCAATGCTTTGATTTGGGAATTTGTTTCATCCATTTAATCTTGGTGTAGGGAGTTGAGTCATCAATTTAATCTTTCTACTTTATTCTAAATTCAGTGTTTACTGAAGATAAAACCTCAGCGAGAGGCAATCAGTGGGTCACTCTTCTTGACTTATTGACATTTGTTTTCTCAACCTATTTCTGGTATACCAAATTGAAATAATTGTTTTGGATGCTATCTACAAATTGGTAAGCTCAATCTGTTTAAACATTTAATAACTCTTTTTGTGTAAAGCTTCATCAACATGTTGAATAAGGATTCCATGAGAGAATATGTAAACTTCCTTGATGAATCATGCCTTAAATTTTGGATCTGCTCTATAAAATTACATAGCTGCATTAAAATAGAAATCTTTTCATGGGATAATTTAACTATCTAGTAACTGTATGTGTAAGCTAAGCACTGAGAAGCTGCAAATATATGCCATACTTTAATTAGCATAACCTATTAGTGATTTTACACATACATGCACACATTTAAAAATATTAGTAGTCAGTGGTGGAATAAGAGAAAAATTGACCAATATCTGTTACCTAGAAATTTCCTAATTCCTTTCTTATTGGTCTTGTTATAAGAAAATACTGACTCAGTGAGGTTTTTAAATGTTTATATAAATTCAACCATATTATTCAGCAGTATGGACTAGACTACACACTGGTTACTTTTTAGCACAAAGCTGACTTAATCAATTTTAGGATATTACATTAACTAACTCCTAGAATTCTGAATCCTTGCTCACCAAGCAACTTCTAATAGCCACTTGCCATGGGTAACCTTGTGAGTGCAAATGATCCTTAAGAAGTTTAATTTCTGACTGTACATACATGCTCAGCTGAGCCTTTTTTTCATAAATACATGGACATATGAATACATACTGCATATACAGTATATGTTTATTGCACAAATGCCATCTGAGAAGCACTTTACCAGATGTTAGAAATAAAATAAACTCACAAGAGTAAAAAAAGAAAAAAAAATGACTCAGTATGTACAAAGCTATAATTAATTAATTTGCTGATTGGTCTTTACTGTTAGCATCTTCAACAGGGGATGCATTCACCAGTGATTAAGTATCCCTCTATTTGGATTACTTTGAATGGATAATGTTGAGTATGCTCTGGGCTCTGTGGAATCTTACAAAAAATGCAGCTGCTCTAAAGTCTCAAGGGAGACAACTGAAACTAAAAAATCAATATGTCACCAGCAGGGTTGTTGTCATAGATGCTTAGCACAGCAGGTTTGTATAAACTAATGGCTCACTAGGCAGTGACAAGATAGTTAGATTAAAGAACTGAAAAGGCAGAATCATTGGGGCAGCTAGGCACGCAAATACATAAGTGCGGGATTTTTGGCAGTTTTGCAGGGGCAGTGTGGCTAGGTGCCTATGCTGCGATATAGTACTGAAAACACTTTGAATGGACTCATGTATTTAAAACTCATTATCAAAATGCTTTTCCATTTTTTACTTTATTGAAATTTATATGAATTCATCAGTGAACAGGTTTTTTTTGGGAAAAAGAAGGCAAAAATTATGCTTTACACAATTGACCTAGGGATTAAAGAGGGAAAAATGAGNGTTATCAAAATGCTTTTCCATTTTTTACTTTATTGAAATTTATATGAATTCATCAGTGAACAGGTTTTTTTGGGAAAAAGAAGGCAAAAATTATGCTTTACACAATTGACCTAGGGATTAAAGAGGGAAAAATGAGAAGAGATATGTTCCAATGTCTGAAAATATAAAAAGAAACTATATTTACATTTCAGATGACAGGTAATATTCTGCTTAAGAACTAAACTCTAGGGAAAAATTCCAAGTTGCAAAACATTCAACAAGTTAACAATTTAAACATAAGAATCATCTTCCTTCTCTCATTTTAAAGAGAAATGTTGTCACAAAACTGTAATCTTGTAAAAGTTTGCAACAGAAATGACTTCATAAAAAGAATGACTTCAACTCAGCAGTAAAACATTTTACTTAAACCTGTGGGAACCAAAGATTTCCTTAGAATCCTTTCTTTTTTTTTAATTTTAAAGGACATCTAATCTGTGTTTTTTTTTAATTCATACACTAGCATTAATGTTTATTATTCTTCAGGTCTTTACACAGTTTTCCTCAACAGTCAACATATTATTACAACCTGGTTTGTGATGTGTCATCACAATCTTGTGACCTTTAGGCAGAAATTTATGATGTACATCAAAGCAGTAATAAACACATGAAGAAATTCTTCTACAAAGAAACAGTCACTTAAGTATTTCTGCCAAACATGTGGCAGCAGCTTCCATGAAAAACAATGCCACAGTTTGAGAGTGGACGGCTTCTGTTCTTGTATCCACTTTTCATACAAGTCTGAAATTCCTCTCTGCCTGGCCTTTGTGTTTACACTGCTGGAAAGTATTTGCTCCTCGTCTTCACTGTGGAATGGCCCATACAGTAGTCTGTAGAACATGGGTTTTGTTCATTTCTTTGCCATACTGGAACATAGTGGTGTTTTAAGATCAGCTATTCTTACAGCTTATCTCATGTTTGAAAACTTATTTAAGGGGGCCTCGAATTTTTGTAGCAATTAGATAGAGCCTAGTTCTGTGGTTAAGAGTCTGCTGTGGTGGAATCAAAAAACTTGACCTTGATTCTTTCCTTAATAGCCTTTTTGCTCTTGGACCAATCTCCAATTTCCTACCCATAAAATGTAGAAATTCAAATGGATCCCTCTATCTAAAATATTTTTTTTAATATTTTAAGGGAAATGGGTTTATGCATATATGAAATTATACTGAGATACGTTCATATATAAAATTAAAGATACATGTCTTTTGCTTAGAAATTTTTTATGACTGTAAAGTAAAGGAAACTTACTAATAGATTAATTAAGAAGTATTAAAATTCAATTGAAGAGCGCAATTTTACATAGCAGATGTTTCAGTTTTTTAATGAAACGAAATTTTAATGAAATGAAATTTCTGCTCACTAAGTGGCCATAATACTGACTTTAACCCAGATTAGGGTACAGCCTCTTGCGTTTACCCCAGTGCCGCACACTTAGTGTGGAGTCTGAAAACATTTCTTGTAGGAAATCATGACTACCAAGTGAAAATGAAAGATGAGTGATGATTCTTGCAAATTATGGTTAATTGATGGTATGAATTCATTTGTAATGACATCTTTGGTCTTTTCCTCATGATGTAAGGGTGTGCTTTGATACTGTGAAGGACCACAGAGAAGTGAATCACTGCAGAGCTGCTTCTGAAGCATGTCCTAGGGCGAATTGTGAGCCTTTATTTGTGTCCAGGGTGGGAGGAACAGCAACAAGCATGCATGAGTCATAGGACAAAAAGACAAAATGTCACTCCAAGGGCAGGGTGAAAGACCTTATGTCCGAGTGTGCAAAGACTACTGGGGAAGTGAGCAACCTATTTTCAAAAGTTCATGTAATGAGAGTAAAACCAAATTTTTCCTTTAGAAGTCTATTCCATTGGATTATACAATTACTTTTATTTGCTATTCCAGTGAGCTGCCTCTGATTCAGTTTGAAACTATCCCAGATCAGGCAAGAGTCCAGACACAGACCTGCCTGGGCCGAGTTCTGCTCTGTGATTTGGAACAAGACAACCTTAGTGCTAAGGTGTGTGCTTCTGCCTTCTGAGATTTGGAACCGAATCTAAATTCCATGTATGCTGTAATGTGCTTAGGCAGACTCAACCTGTCTTTTAATTTTGGAAAGAGGTTCTTGATTTGTTAGATTTAACATTTCTTAATTTGTACATTTTGTATTGATCGCTAAATATGAAAAGCATTACTATAGGATGGGCTGTGGCCTCTTAACAAACATTTGAAAGAAAAATACAGAGTCTTATAATGGTAAATGTGAAAGAAGTCATTTAAACTAACTTACCTGATGCCAGAGAACTTCTAGTTTTCTCAGAGTCTGGTTTCATGGAATGTCACGCCAGGGGATCCTCATTCTTTTAATCCATTCCTTCTGCTTTATACATGAGTTTAGGTGAATGTCACTTTCTAATAGGAGTCTCCTCTTCAGGACCTTTTCTTTTTTTAAATTTTCATATGTGCATATCCATTTTTTTAGGTGGAAACTGTCCAAATTAAACATTTGTGTATAAAAATTTTCCAGATAACTCTGAGACTTCTATTGGATGTCCTTACTGTATTACCAAAAAAAAAAAAAAAGAACAAAGAATATATCCAATTAAAACAAGGAAAGAACTCTTGAACTCAGCCATGCATACAAGAAAAATAAATTGTTTGAAGTGAGACATGAGGTAATCGTGGCTGCTCAAGGGGGAAGCCAGTACTAATCTGGCCTCTAATGTGCCTGTTGGAGATGAAATGTTTCATTGACATTAGTGCTTAACAAGTCACCAAATGTTCAGTGAATGCCTACTCTGAGTCAGGAGCTCTATTAGTGGCTTATTTTTTATATGATTGCATTCTAGCCAACATGTAAATTATATGAGGCATAGTTGATGTGTAAAATATCAGAAAAAAATGCATTTTCTAAAAATTCCAGAGTGTATTTTGAGGTTTCACTCAGTGCTGTACAGTGATTCAAAGTTCTTGCAACAGCCCCCCTCTGAGAAAATAAAACTGCCAGAAGGTGTATTGCATTTCAGGCCAATAACATACCTCCCAGGTAATAAGGAACGTGTTCATAGACAGGATTAACACATCTCATTTTATAAATTGAGATTATTTGAGTCTTGTAGGGGAACATTTTTGTGTTCTAATCCATACAATATTGACTCATAGCATTTGGGGAACTAGGTGTAGTAATCTATACTATCAGTTAGAATGACTACAGTCCACTGTGATTGGGGTTCCTTTTCATATGATCATGGTAAATTTTGTTCTGCATATGTGACACTTAAAAGAACCCAGGCCCTTCTTGTGTGCCTACATGTTTCTATATGCTACCCTTTTTCCTCTTACTGATGTATTTAAGTCTTATTTAAATATAGTACATTCCAAAATATTTATTATTAGATTAAATCAACAGAATCACACGAGTACTGTATTTCATGACTTTTCCCCAATAAATGATATTTACATCCCAATATGGATGAACTTCCTCAGCCTTTTATGATTTTCAGCAAGCCTTCTTTGTCACTAAAAACTTTATGTGGCTTGACATTTTCCCCTCACACTGTCATCATGTTAATGCACTGGCTGATTAGAGGTTTTCAGCCCTAGTCATTGGTTATCTGCACAAGGAACGGTATGAATCTAATTCTCTAACCTTATTTCAACTCATTGCTGCTGGTGCTGTGAAGCCAATTGTAAATGCAGATAATAGTTTCCATGATTACTAAGATAAACACCACATGTAGGAGAGGTTTGATTTTTCCATACTACAAAAGATAAGCTCTGGGAAGAATGTAGCAATTGTACCATTCAGTTTCCTAATCAATTACATATGCAAAACTCTTTCAATGGTGCCAAAACTTGTCTATTATTTCTTATAAGCACTGGATAAAACTCAGAGTGAGCTTAGAGGAAGTATCAACCTACTTCCTTGGAAGCTGGTCCTGTTACATTTGTGGTAAAAAAAAAAAAAAGACTTCATCATAAAGCACAGCATAAAGCATATCTTATAGGTTGTTTCTGAATATAAAAATGATACAAAATTAACTAAGAAACTAGATAGAGCGATATTTAAGTTTCCTTTAGAAGAATAATCATGTTAGTCTTGTTGACTTCTTGGGTAAAATGATTGATAAACTTGAGTGAGTGAGTGTGTGTGTCTCCCTTCCCCAGGCAATAAGAATAACACTCAGGCATGAAATTTTTGGTAGATCATTGTTTTTTTTTTTAGGATTTTATTTATCTATTTATTTGATAGAGAAAGAGAGAGAAAGATAGAGAGAGCACAAGCAGGAGGAACAGCAAGCAGAAGGGGCTTAACAAGGAGCCCGACATGGGGCTGCATCCCAGGACCCTGGGATCATGACCTGAGCCAAAGGCAGACGCTTAACCAACTGAGCCACCCAGGTGCCCCTAGAAGATCATTCTTTATCAGAAACGCCACTGTACATCCTAGCAATCAAATTAACTTTAGCTATTTGTCATCAAAGTTATAATTCCATAACGATGATTATTATTGAATATTTACAATGCAAGAGACTCCCTAAAGGACATGCTAAGTTATTTCTTATTGTAGTACGATCTACTTTTGGATAAGGGCATTATTTATAAGTGCAGATAAGATTAAACACTTCAGTTGCATTTCTCCCCCAAATACACTAAAGGACATAGATCTTTGGGAGTATTTCAGTAAATTATGTAACATGTATTTCTAAGATCAGCAACCATGATGATTTTTAAGCATAATAAGTCACAATGTCATTCAAATTCATTTATTCATGTAACAAATAGTTATTAGTGCTTACTATATGTCAGATACTATTCTAAGTGTTCAGAATATCATTGAGAAAAACAAATGCCCCTACCATAATGGAACTTATATCCTTGTGGAAGGAGACATTAAAAAAAAAAACCACTAAATATGACAAATAAATAATCAATGTCTTAGACTGTGGTAAGTATTATGGGAAAAAAGGTGTAGAGTAGGATAATGGTGTTCTACAGGGCTGAGGGCAGGGCAGGCTGTGGTGTTATGTGGCAACCAGCTTAGGCCTTCTTGAGACTGAGTCTGAGCAGAGATTTGAAGGAGATGAGCGATAATCAAGGGGATATCTATGAGAAGAGCATTCCAGATGGAGTAAAGAACCAAAGCAAAGGGTCAAAGCTGTGAGGGAGCATTCCTGGCATATTCCAGAAAGAAGGACAGTGTGGCTAAAGCAGAGCGAGTAAAGAGCATCAGGGAATAAAGTCAAAAAGGTATTGTTTTGAAGGCAGGGTTGGTGCAGATCTCATTAGCACAGTACCGTGATGAGCCTACTACAAGGAGAAGAATTGGATGTTCTGTAAATTGGATAGAAAAGCCTTATAGGGGTGCCTGGGTGGCACAGTCGTTAAGTGTCTGCCTTCGGCTCAGGGCGTGATCCCGGCATTATGGGATCGAGCCCCACGTCAGGCTTCTCCGCTGGGAGCCTGCTTCTTCCTCTCCCACTCCCCCTGTGTGTTCCCTCTCTTGCTGGCTGTCTCTATCTCTGTCAAATAAATAAATAAAATCTTTAAAAAAAAAAAAAAGCCTTATAGACTTTTGGCTCAAGTCATCCTCAATTAGGTTTGGCTACGTGTCCAAACTCGTTTTATATAGCAGTTAACCTTTGTGGTTTGCCTTCTTTATTCTTACTCCACGTTTGTGTTTAACACTATGGCTTTAGCTCAAAATAAAGAAAAAGAATAGGAAAGAAAACTATATGTACAAAGAAAAGAGTTCATAGCATATGCCAAGGTAAGGAGTAGCTAAAGTTCTGCCCATAATTTAAGGCATGGCCTGAAAAGTGTTTTCACAGAGTGTTGTATGTGTTTGGGATTTGTGCGTCTTTGCCTCCCTTCCTTGTGCAGCTTCTTGAGAGAGCAGTCCGGTGCCTGCAATCTTCCTGCATCCCCATCTCTCTCTGCCTATGGCCCTCCTGACTGAAAAGAACCATGTGTCCCTCTTCCTGATTCCCTGTGCTGTGGAATTCCACATACTTTGTCTATGAAGGGATTGTAAGTGTTCCATCACTTACTGTCCCTGTCCTGTATCTCCAGCAAGTCCTGCTCAAATGACTGTTCATGCTGCTCAGAGGTCTCCCATCATTAAAAAAAATCCCTTTCTAGGTCCAGTTTTTTGGCACTATCTGCTTCTCTTTTCAGTACCAAGTTCTTTGGATACATTTCTGTACTTGCTGTTTGCATGTTGTCTCCTCCCTGTTAGGCTTCAGGTTTCTGCATTTGGGATTCTTCCCCATTACTTCACTGAAGGTCACCAGTCTCTACTGCTACATTAGGCTACTTTTCACTTCTTATCTGATTTGATCTCTTTATATCATTTGATGACATTTTGGGCCACTTTTCTCCTTGAAAATATTCTTTAATGACACAATCCTTCCAAGTCATTTCCCACCTCTATGGTCATTTCAGATCCTTCCTTTTGTGCCTACTCTATAAACACCAGTGTCCGTAGGGTCACACTCCATACTCTAGGCAATCGTGTTCCCTGGCAAGGCTCCCTATCACTGTCTTCATGCTATGATCCTTTCCAGATATATCTCGAGTTGAGGTCTCCCTTGAACCCAAGGCTCTTATAGACAACTGTGTACCAGATACCTACATGAACATCCATGTCCTGTAGGTGCCCTGAAACTCAAGATGTGTAACTCTGAACCTTCCCCCCAAATTCCTTTCTCTTCCTTCTGTAAATGACAACCTATATATCCCAGGGTCCAAGCTAGGAACCTGAGTCCCATTATTATTATTGTTATCACTATTACCATCATCATCATCATCATCATCATTAGAACAGTTTTAGGTTCACAGCAAAATTGAGAGTAAGGTACAGATTTCCCCATAAACCTTCTATCCCAGTACACCAAAGTGGCACATTTGTACAATTGACAACCCTACACTAACCCATCATAATCACCCAAACTCTGTAGTTTATGTTAAGGTTCACCCTTGATATTGTACATTCTACAATTTATACAATTATATAATAACATGTACCCATTACCATAGTGTCATATGGAAAATCTGCCATCATGGGCACCATTCTTGATTCCTTTTTTACTCCCTGCATTCCTCCTGTATAATCTATTACCTTGTCCTTTATAGCTTACAGCATAAAACTTCCTAAATTACTTCAGTGTTTCAATGTCAATTTTTGTGAAATTATATTCATTTTTATTCTATAGAACTTGAAGGTAATATAATAAATTCTGTTGTGAAAATAAAATTCACATTAATGGAAGAGGCTGTAATCATAAAAAGTTATTAAATTTGAATGAAGATTATAAATTTTAAAGTTGTCATTACAGAGCTCTAACCGAAAGTGTGATTTAGATTTGAAAGAAATAATTTCACCCTGAGTGGGAATTCAGTACATAGGATCCATTGAGAGGAGTTTTGCTTTCTTTCAGTCATATTGCTTCTAACTATACTACGTCAAATCTCACACATCATAAATTATCTCTTACATTTCAAAGTTTGCAGAAAAGTTAATTTGGGGAAATTTCTTAAAGTACAAAATACTTCATTACAATCAATTATCAATACAGAACAAAAGACTAGATAGGAAAATATATATTTAAATTATATATGTACTAAAACTGCATGAAGATGGAATTTAATTTTAAGAAAAGAGAAAACTGTTGGGTGAATATAATTTCTTTACTTCCCTCTGTCAACCAATAAGTATATTTAAGGAGAAAATACTTTTTGAAATATCAGTGGCTGTTATCACCAAATGGCATGAAAACATTGAGACAAGATTAGGTGATGGAGTATATGATCATTAAAATCACACTTTAGATTAATATTTACAGGGATTTAAAAAATATTCCTTCAGTATGTTAGAGTGTTCTGTTGAAGTTAAAGAACTTCAGCCTACAAAGAGCTTGGCAATTGGAGGCGAATGAGGCAGAACGTTCCAAATTTGAAGACTTCGGTAGGGTATGACTAACAAATATTATATCTTAGAATACATAATAAATTAGGACACTTGTTAAAACTATATAGTAACCACTGTAAAGAAAGTTTGTAGTGTAATTCAGAGGGACCTATGGATGTTTCTTGTGATACTGTGTTCCAAATTTTGTAACTATGTATTTTCAATGTATACTCACGATCTTGCTATGATCTTTTGCCAAAATAATTCTAATTGCTTCAGACTTTACAAGGTTGGCTCAGAAGCAAACTGTAGCATGTCAGAAAAGTAATCTTCATCACTTATAGCTAGCTAGTGGCCATCTAACATGACAGATGGCGCCCTGCCCGTCCTCGGCAGCTTGTGGGACAAAGCTGAATGTCAACACCACTGGGATGTAATTATTGCAATCTCTTGGGTCTAGTTTGGCGTGACCCTGAAAGCAATTCCCCAGGAACTGCTGGGAGCAATGCAATGATGGAAAGAGCAAAGAAATGAGAGCTTTTGGAGAACAGCAGCATTTTCATTTTTACTGACAAGTGTTTTCACGCTGCTTACGAATAAGTATTTTGCATGTAACAAATCACATTGACAAAGAAACCTAAAAATTTGTGGGACTTTCAGTGTGGCCTGTTTTAAATATTATCAAATGGCTTTCATTTATGTTGCAGAAGGAGCTGTTTAATTATCAAAATTATTTTTTAAAATATTTTTTAACAATTAAAAAGCAGTATTATTTTTACTTTAATTGTTTGCTAAATAATTTAATAATGATGTCTTATATTTTGGGACATAAATTATACATTACCACCAAAATTCATTTAATCTGAAACAACCCTACAGTTTAGATATTGTTATTAGCCCCAATTTATAGATGGGGTGAATGAGGCACGAAGAGTTTAGTAATGATAGAAAACAAGTGGTAGATTCAGGACCAAGGCCAAATCATCTGGTTCCAGGGTCACTGTTCTTAATCATTTCACTTCTTCTATATTTCTGTATAACACTCAACCCACCCCTGTTAGGCCGTAGCATCTATAAAGATTATGGAGCTTGATACTGGAAACAGATAATGTAAGAAAATCTGAAATTCCAAAGTTACTAAAAAAAATAAATCATTAGAGAAATTATTAATGTATAAATTGACTAATAAATTTCTCCCCAGAAAGGTGTCTTTTAAGTAATGTGTATTATATATAGTAATACATAGTAACATATATTAAGCAATTAAGTAATATATATATAATGCATGATATATAAGCTATATTATAGTAATATATATATTCTGAGGGTGCTGAAAACATTTTTTAGTGATAAAAAATTAATATTGTGAAACAGTATTCTACCATGTGCCATTTAGTGAGGAGGACATTATAAAAATGTCAGAATTTTTTTTTCTGATTTATGAATAGCACAGACATTTCTCTTACATACAAGGAAAAGTGTCTGGAAGCTATGCTGCTAATAATAGTTAACATGAACTGAACATGGTGTATGTATTATCTCATTTAATCTTCCAAACAGCCCGTGAGCGAGGTGCTATTTATTATAACTCCATTTTACAGATAAGGAGACTAAAAGAGAAGTTCAATAACCTGCCCATGGTCTTTTAAATAATACATAGAACAGGGGAGTACCTGTGGTGTAAAAGTAGTTGCTTATACTGTATATGTAATTCTGGTCATTTCTCAGAGGTCTGCCTATCCTGATCAGGCAACTGCTGAACAAGAGATCATGGGAGCCTAGACAGCATGAGGAAAGCACCTCAGGAATTGTAAATGCTGTAAACATTACTGCTAGTTGTGATTTTTCTTGTTAGGGTTGGTAGGAGCAGTCAGTTCTAGATAGCAGGAGAAGTAGAGAGGTAAGTTCAGATCCTCAGGGAATTTTCAGTCTACTTGATAAGAATGTTCTGATTGTGAAGAGGTCTAAAACCATGGATTATAATGTTTTAGGGCAAGCAAGGAGTACCATAAGAACCTCAGGGGGTGATTGTGGTCTGGGAATACCTCTCACCTACATCTCCACTCTGAGGAGGGGGCTTTGAGGTGGATCTTGGAAGAAGAAAAGGTAAGGTGAGGTGCGAGTTGGGGGAAGGACATTCTTGTTGAGAAAGGCAGGAGAAAAGGCAAAATTTGTGATGCACTTGAGGGCTGAAGGAGGTGCAGATGATGGACATTTCAATAGGAGCTTCTACTCTCGCCCCCTACAATCTGTTTTCCAGGGAACAACTGGTTGTCTTTTAAACATAAATGAGAGCATGTTACATACCATGATTCAAGGATTTCCCATCTCACGTGGAAGTAAAAGCCAAATGCTACAAAGCCAGTGAATCCTTCGTTAGAGGTCTCACATATAAAACATGTCTGTGGCACATGAAAGGTGACTTTAATTAAGGTAAAACAGGCGTGGGTGAATGGAAGCAGAGATGGCTTCACCTTTGAGGAGGCAATAAGGAGTGGTGGGGACTGTGGTTCCCTCTCATGCAGTGGAGTGCTGCCCCACATGGAAATAGCCCTGCTCTCGCATGAGAAACCAGAAATACAAATTTTTATGTGAAATTCCCATTTCAAAATTTTTGTCTCAATCAGTATAGTTAAAAAATAAAAAAAGCAGCACTGTGCAGACAGACTTCATCTGTAAGACAGATATCCAGATCAGAACCACAAGCCACTAGTTTATGACCTCTGCCCTGTTCAGTCTGGCTGTGACTTGCTCTGCAACCACAGTTCATAGCACCCTTGCCCCCACTCACCACATTCTCACTGCAGTGACCTCCTTTCAGGTTCTCAATTTTTTTTTTTAAGCTTTGCCATACTCTGGGTCCTTTGTGTGTTTTGTTTTCTATATGCCTACAGCTGTTCCGGGTCCTTCTCATTCTTCAGACCTCAGCTCAGCTTTCACTTCCTCAGAGTGGTATTTCCTGATCCCTATCTAAAATTCCTACCCCACTCCTTGACCTCTGTTTCCTTTCCTTTTACCAGTGGTTCTCAAAGTGTGGTCCAGGGACCCCTAAAGGTCCCAAGATCCATCGGGGGGGTCCACAAGATCAAAATTAGTTTTATTACAGAATAAGATGTAGCTTTCTTTTTTTCACTCTCATTATTTCATGACTGTGTAGTGAAGTATTCTAAAAATTGTGTGACACGTGGAATTGCAGACTTGAATGCAGAAGAAAATTCCAGTCTTTTCTATTAAGCCAGACACTAGAAAGATCTAAAAAAAAAAGGTAGAATATTGCCACTCTTCTCTGATTTTTTGCTTTGAAAATACAGGTATTTTCATAAAATCACATCATTTATGTTTTTGTGGTTATTTTAGTATATTAATGAATATTTAAACTTTTCCTCCATTTTAATTTCTATTATGATAACAATCAATAAACATAAGACCAAAACAGGTCCTTTGAGGTGCATAATAATTTATAAGAGTGCAAAGGGATCTCGAGACCCAAAATTTTGAGAGTCGTTTTTAAGATATTCATCAAATGCTGAAATTACCTCTCTTACTTACTTGTTTCTTTTACTAAAATATAAGCACCCTGTGGGCAGGGACTTTGTTACGTTCACCACTTTAACATCCTTCAGCACCTGGAACAGTGCCTGAAGAAGTATAGACACTCAGTCAATATGAGAACTGGTGAATTAATGGATGAACAAAAGAGGTTTGAAGGGGAGTTACTCTTTGAATAGGTCTGGTCAGCTCTGTAGGAAGCTTTGCATAGAAGGCAGCATCGTAAAACTGATCATGCAGCTGATGCAGAAAAAATTAAGGTCTCCCCAAAATAGGAAAGTAACAGGATAAAAGCTGCATACTTGATTCTGTAGTGAGAGTTAAATTTGTCTTCCTTTTCCCATCCATCTTTACCAACTCCTCCACTGACTCCCCATCTTTACCAATTCTTCCACTGACTCCCCCCTTGGCTTTTTGAGGGGGCAGAAGTTTGTGAAACGCTTGTATGTTTCTTACAGCTATAAATACAGTTGTGCTAATGAATGAGGTCACATCAATTTAAATGGAACACGGACAGAAAACACAATTTAGTTCTTTAGTAAGGCATGACAAATTTACAGCCAGAAACTCATGTTGACTTTTATAGAGCAACATAAATTAAAGGTGGCCAGTATTAAAGTCTGAACTCGCTCAGGCAAAAATACACATATCCCTCCAAGGCAAGCCGTTAATATAAAGCAAGGAGGTGTGGTATCCGTGGTGTGATTTGAAGGGCTTTATGGGAGGTCTTTCTCTCTCCCACCCAGGGGCACAAGTGTCTAAACTCTACCATTAAAGAGACACTCTGTAAAGTGTCTCTTTCTGCTGTGCTCTTTTAAAATACAAATCCCATAGAGAACATTAAGAATTGGGGCTCTGGTACCAAACTCTTGTATTTAATTCTGGCTTCATGTTATATTAACTACATGATCCTTGCACAAGAAGTGGACATCTCTTTGCTTCAGTTTATCTGTTTGTAAAATGGAGATTTCTAGAGAGTCGTTGTGAGAATTAAATAACACATGTAAAAATAATTAAAACTGTCCCTGACCCACGGTGCGTCCTCTGGCAGCTTAGTGTTTATTGTTACGGCATAGTGGGTAGCATAGCAGGCTGTCTGGCAAGGAGGACTAGCTTTACAGTTACATGGCCAAGAAACTCTTATTAAGTCATTTAGCATGGCAAAGCTTTGGTTTCCCAATCTAAAAATAAGAGGAGAAAAGAAAATTCTTGCTGTTGTTCAATTAAAAGGGAGAATATCTCTTTAACAAATGCATGTGCTGAGTGAAAGGAATAATGACTTCTAAAAAATTAATAAGATCCTTAGTCTCAGTCAGTTTCCAGTCAAATGGGAAAAGGAAATATAATATGAACTCTGTAGAGAGCTTTCATGGAGGCATCTCCAAAGGTTCTATGGAATAATGGAAGAGGAAGATGACAGTTTCGATTACTGGCATCAAACAAGACATGGAAGAGAAAGGAGCTTTTTGGATGGACTTTGGGCACATTTGAACGGTGGCATCATGCTACTCAAGTGGGGCAAGGTAATTCCCAGTAAGAAAAGAAGGGACTGATTGAGACTTCTTTCCTTAATGAAGAGTGCACAGCGCTTCCTACCTGATAAGAGGTGGTGTAGTAATAATGTAGTCTGGGAGAAACAGCTCAGAAACAGCATGGAGAACACAGAACTCACCAAGTCACAGGCTGGGCTTTGAGTCTGCAAGGAAGAGAGAGGAGGGAATTTTTGAGCATGGAAGTTTTTGATCATCTGTTATTTCTTCTGTAAGACAGTCATCTTTGGTGGCAAGGGAAAGGAAGACTTGGGGCAAAGAGTCAAGTTTGAGAAAGTAGCCAGGAAGAAGAGGAACCTGAAGTTGGAGTTAAAGATGAGAAAATCCCAGGATTAGATCCCATAGGACACAAGGCCCTTTTTGAGTTGTTGAGGAATGGGGGGACTAAAGGGTCAAGGATGATAGTGAGGTCTGAATCCCAGAAACTGGAAGGAGGCTATCAAGTGAGTAGTGCTTTACAGAAAAGGAGACACTGGTTTGGGGAAGAAACTAATACATCTAGCAATAAATTCTATGACTTTTAAATACCAACGGGAGGAAAATATATTAATCAAAAACATATTTGAGGTGCTCGTGGCTCCTCTGATTCACTTTCCTCCTGCCGCAGTGCCTGGCGTGGAGAATATCAATAAATACAAGTCCAGCCCTGCTGGAAGGGCTCTGGTGTGGGGTCTGGAAAGGCGAGGAAGAAGAATGTAGAAATGGGAATGAGAAATGGCTGTGTAGAAAATATCACCTACTACACATTTTTACTTCGGTGAGAGTTTTTATGTGGCTATAAATGTTAAAAGTTAACACAGAAAATTCGTGCTTTTAACATTTCAGGACTAATCTATGAACAAGTAGGTTTATACATCAAACGCTTTCTGCTGGTCTTGTAATGAGATGCTGATTTGCTTTGCTGCTAAAAAACATACTTTCATTAACATTTTGCTAGCTAATTACAGTTAATTATGAACATTAAATTCATATGTGATTACTGACAGCATTGCCAAATCTGTGTGAGAGAGGGGGAGGGCAACATTCTGGTTCATTCATCTAAGTTACTAAAAATTGCACTCAGTTGTAATACCAGGATTTTATATGAAAATACCCTTTTGAAAAATCTCCACTCCCCTTTTTGTAGTTACAATTGTGGTTGCTCATAATTTATTCCATTGAAATAATGCAGGGCATT
Source organism: Ailuropoda melanoleuca (assembly GCF_002007445.2). NCBI lineage: Eukaryota > Metazoa > Chordata > Mammalia > Carnivora > Ursidae > Ailuropoda > Ailuropoda melanoleuca. The sequence continues at coordinate 132,187,070 of NC_048218.1, read as the reverse complement.
TATGCTCTTAAAAATACCATGAACTTAGGTTTGGGGAATAGTAAATAGTCTTTCCTAATTATAAATGTGTGTTTTGGTGTTATAATACAGCTTTTGCTTTGACAAGATAAGCTTATAATGCTTTTAATATGGGTAATTTCCAATTTACTGATAAATTGTCTTCCAAAATGTTGTCTGTTGTTTGCTCCAGTTCCTTTTATGATGCCCGGTCAGGCCACTATAGCAGACTATGGAACCACACAAACATCAGCTGTAGGTTCCTGCAATCTGCTTGCTACGTGTGGAATTTCTCCAGATTATCCAGATTACAGTGACCTCGCCTCCCTCTAACTCAAATAACAGATTTTGCCATCGTCCTATAAATTTCATGAGTAATCTTTGCCTCCAGAGAAAGGAAAGTATATGGTCATCAACTGGTTACAAATACATGACTAATGAAGACAGATATTAATACTCAATGTCCTTTTTTAAAATACAAGGGAGGGAGCTGGGAAGGGAAGGAATATTTGCTGTTCCTGGTACTGCCTCAAGTCTGTCATTTGTTTTGTTTGTCTTCACTGGAAGAGAGAAGTGCAGCATTTTCTATTTCAGAAGTCACAAATTGCTGCCTACAGGCCAGACTGACCCACAGGCATGTATAGCTTGACCTATGTACACAGCGTGAGGAAAACAGAATGGTTGTCAACGTTTTTAAATTGCAAGATTTCATAATAAAAACTAAAATATTGGTTTCTCTTGCAAAATTGGAAAATCTGGCAGTACAGAGACCATAGTAGCTGAGAAATAGCAACCCCCTTCAGACAGCGCCATGCACTTCTCAGTTCCCACTGCTCTTACCATGTCTTTTTTTTTTTTTTTTAAGATTTTATTTATTTATTCGACAGAGATAGAGACAGCCAGCGAGAGAGGGGNGCCATGCACTTCTCAGTTCCCACTGCTCTTACCATGTCTTTTTTTTTTTTTTTTAAGATTTTATTTATTTATTCGACAGAGATAGAGACAGCCAGCGAGAGAGGGAACACAAGCAGGGGGAGTGGGAGAGGAAGAAGCAGGCTCATAGCGGAGGAGCCTGATGTGGGGCTCCATCCCATAATGCCAGGATCACGCCCTGAGCCGANAGGATCACACCCAGCCGAAGGCAGACAGTTAACCGCTGTGCCACCCAGGCGCCCCTGCTCTTACCATGTCTTAACTGTCATCCCAGCACTGAGACAAAGGCTCAGTTCCTACAGACCATCCATTTGTAACATCTGGCTTGCTTCATTCATTTGTGTTACATGCTTAGTCTCTAGGGTGTGGAGTGCTTCCCTCTCATGATGTCTTCTACAGGGAGAAGGTTAACTCTGTGTGTGTGTGTGTGTGTGTTTATATATATGGATGTATTTAAAAAACGATAAATATGCTCCTAACATCATAATGCTACTTTGCACCCTCATTTTCCTCCCTGGCTTTAGCATCACCACGTGTCTCCTACCTGTAGTAGCAATTCACAAAATTTTGCAAAGCACCTGTGATGAGACAAGGGAAACATGGGGAAGTCATTTGATTCAACATGTAGACAAAAGTAAGAATAGGGTTAACTTCACAAAATCATTTTTATTAGTGATTTTCATATTGTGATACTTTGAAATATTGCCACTTTTATTAGGAGGTGGGTTCCAATATTTAAAAATTGCTTTATGTATACACCAACATAAATGGATCTTCTCTTCGTTTGAAAAGATATATTTTACTCATTTCAAAATATTTTCCTACAACCACTGATCAGAAGGTTTTATTATGGAATTCCCATAATGGTATGTTAATTTGGTGATTGGTTATTTATTTCATGTATTAACAAGTAAATGCTTTCCAAATAGGCATTGCTCCAGTAGGCATTCCCACAGGACTCCTTGCCTGGAAGAATTCTCTCACTTTTTTCTCCTTATCTAAAACTTGCTCATCTTTCTTGGTTCACAGGCTTCATTGTTTCCACAATTTCAGCCTCACATTGCTCTCTGCATTCTCTCTGAGTGTATCTAGTTGGCAAATATGTCAGCTTTAAAGCTATTATAAACATAAGAACTTACTTTTGTGCAAAGTTTATATTATTCACGATTTCTACCATAGAAATCTTTTGTTAGAAATGCAGTGCCTACAAGTACAAATGAAGGTTCCACATATTTTCATGCGTCATATTTTGAGTATTTAAAATCAATCAAAATTACTACTGAGTTGTAAAAAGCTCTAAGAATGAGCTCTTTCAAAACCAACTTAATATTTGTTTCTTTAGAATGAACATATAGTTTTCAGTAAAAACAAACACCTTCTCCAGCTGCCCAGGCACCTTGCAGGAGTGTTGATTATAATTATGCATAGGCATCATCATGGAATTCACTGATAAACCAGGCTTTAACCCAGTGACATGACTACTTCTTAAACAACTGTGAAAAATAAGAAGTAAAAATCATTGCATTAGATTTCATTCCAGATCTTTTTTTAAACCAAGAAACTTCTTTTTTTAAATTAATTAATTTATTTGAGAGAGAGAGAGAGTGAGCGAGCACACAAAGGGAGAGAGAGAGGGAGAAGCACACTCCCTGCTGAGCAGGGATCCTGATGTGGGGCTGCATCCCAGGACCCTGGGATCATGACCTGAGCTGAAGGCAGACACTAAACTGACTGAGCCACCCTGGCGCCCCCCAAGAACCTTCTTAGAGTGTGGTTTTCATTGTACAAATAAACCTTTTAATTTTAATTTTGACTATAATAGCATAGACAAAACACTGAACTCCTCAGAGGACAGTCTTTCTTTTAATATCGAGCCTGAGTATCACCATCTAGCTATATAATCTTGACAGATTACTTGATATGCCTGAGAATCAATTTCCTTATATGCAAATTGAATCTGTGGTCTGCATCATAGAGTTTTATGTGAATTATTGAGGAAACATACCTGAAAACACTTTGGAATCTTTAACCTGTTATAATAATGTAAATTATTTCATCCCAATTGTTAGGTAAATGTTACTAAAAAGATACTTAGTACTTACTATATGCAAAACACTAAATTAGGCAATCCAGGGGATAAACAGAGTAGCAAAATATAGTATCTCCTCTTACTACATTTACAATTGGGAACTGTAATGTTCGGAATTATCTCCTTTCAGATCAAGTAAAATAAAAGCAGAATAAACTAAGTTATGGACATTGAAAAGACAGATCAGAAAAATCTGGATGTTTGATATGCATCCTTAAAGATAGAAAGATGAACTTCCGGGGAAGAATATTCTAAGTAACAAAGAGAACAAAGCCAAAACATGGAGATAGAATGATTGGAATATGTTTGTAGCATATTAAGTAGACCACCAGGACAGAGTGGAAGATACGCTTAGAGGTGTCATAGAGGATATGGCCAGAGAGATTAACTAAGTATTTTAGGGTCTAAATATATATTTAGCATATGTGGAAATGAAGTCTTTTTAAAAATATATATTTGTGTGTCTCTGTCTCTTTTAGTATCATTTAATTTCATACATTAGTTTTCAGAGAGCTTATGTGACCTGTTTAAGATCACAAAGCTAATTAATAACAAATTTATAGAACTATGATGTAAGGAAGATTCTATTACCCAAAACAGAGATAAATGCTACAAATGATTAAGATGGTAAAAAACATTTTAAGAAATCATTTCAATATTCAGACAATGAAAAGAAACATTCAATATGTAACATCAGGTGGTATCAAATCTGACAGAAAGGATATGGTGAGACCTGGGAAAACATTAAGAGAAAATGAAAGATGTTGGGCTTCTGGGTGGCTCAGTTGGTTAAGTGTCTGCCTTTGGCTCAGCTCATGATCTCAGGGCCCTGGGATCGAGTCCCACATATCAGGCTCTCTGCTCAGCGGGGAGTCTGCTTCTCTCCTGCCCCCAAATAAAAAAATTAATAATCTCTTAAAAAAAGAGAGAGAGAAAGTGAAAGATGTTGATGGAAAGCATCTAGGAAAATCATAGCACCTTTAACAGCAGAAAGTAGACAAGGCAAAGGTTGGTTTGAAGGAAACATAATGAGTTCTGATCTACATATGCTGAATTGGGATTATATTTACAAAGATCAGGAAGAGATGTTTAATAAACATTTGGGAAAGTGACATTTCTGTAGCTCAGGAGAAAAGTAGAATCTAGAGTGAATGGCAACCATCTAGATCTATGTGAGTCTAAAGGAATAAAAATTAGTTTACCTAATAATATTTTGGAGGCTCTAAGGTGTTCGTGGGTTTTTTGGTGTGTCTTTATTATTATTTTTTTAATGATTTTTTATTATATTATGTTAGTCACCATACAGTACATCCCCGGATTCCGATGTAAAGTTCGATGCTTCATTAGTTGCATATAACACCCAGTGCACCATGCAGTACGTGCGCTCCTTACTACCCATCACCGGTCTATCCCATTCCCCCACCCCCCTCCCCTCTGAAGCCCTCAGTTTGTTTCTCATAGTCCTTTATTATTATTTATTAATCTGCTACATTATACCCAGTCTTTCTTGATATTTTTCTCTAATCAGTGGATAATTGAAGATTATGTTAGTAACGACATAATAACCCTGCAGCATTAAGCATTGATAAAAACTCTATGAGGAGAGAGAGAGGTGGTGCTTAATTCAATATTATATTCTTGGAGCCTAATGACTGGCAAAAAATACACACTCAGAATATTTTTGAAAGAATGAACATAGCAATTTAATAACAGTTATATTTTTTCAACTTTGAAATCATTTTTTAAAAGGCTTTACCCATTTAAATTTATAGCTATTTAATTTGTATGAATAGAGCTAGCTTCTGGCTTGATATATATTTGACTTGATAGATTGCCACAAATACTTCGTATAAAATTTGATGTAGCCATAAAACGAAGTAAATTATAAAATTTGGGTATTTTATTGGATATTCAAAGTGGGCATATAATATTGAAAACCAATGCAAATAAATATGTGACATCATGCTTCTTAGGGACAAGTTTAACTGCAAATTACATTTATTACATTGTTACAAGTGGTGATTGAATTATTTCTAATGTGTTTATAATAAGTTTTCAGAACTAACTGATCTAGAAGCAATGCCTTTTAGAAACATTTGTTTTTCTTTTTAAGGGTAGACTTTTCTATGGTTTAGGAATAATGGGCGGATGCATAGATTTAAAAATCAAAGTTTTACTGAATAAAAGAGAATAACAACTTTTATGTGCCCTATATTTAAAATCTGTTCTATAGTGTTGTCAGGGAAAAAAATGACAAAGTAATGTTCTTATTGGTATGTTCCCATTTTTTTGTGTGTTTGGTCAACTGGATAAAGGTCTTTGTTAACTAAGTGAAAATCCTATTATTTCTTCCCATGTGCCTTTGACTTAAAGTCACATATAAAGCTATGTCAACATTGCTGACACTAAGTAAACAAACTATAATTAAAGGAGAAATGGGAAAGTATGCTTCAAAAGTACCTATGGAAGAAAAAACACTCACCAAGCAGCAGGTCTCCCCAAACAGAATTTTTCAAGCCCCATAGCACCTGTCTTCATGGTATTCTGTGAAAAGAACCAAGCAAGCAACAAAGCTTTGTGTGGGTGGCCTCCTACTCACTGTTCATCCCCTTTGATTGAATGCACTTGCTAGTTCTGTTTCTGCCACTGCTGGAAGAATGATGACTGTGGGCCCTTGACCTCTGCAGTTTTGGATCTCCAGCCTGCATCTGGGTTTCTGCCAATTAAACTTAGATCAGGCTCTCTGATTGAGCTTATTTTCATATTATCAAATGGAAAGAGGAAACTGCGTCTGTAACAATCAGGGTGTTGGACAGAGCTCGGGCTATACATACAGGTTTTACCAGGCCGAGTCAGTTTTCTCTGCCATGTTGTAGCCGCGTTTTAAGGGCCAAAGTTTAGACCTATTGTAGGACCAGACAGAGCCTCATGTTAGCAGAAATACAATGGTACTCCATTCTGAAAAGTATCTGTAATCTAGATGGTATAGAATTTTGGGAAAGCAATAGCAGTGTTCACATATGCCCAAAATATTAATGAAGAAGCCTGAAAATGGTTGGCCATTGGGAAGATCCATAAACTTTTTTTAAAAACGTATTTTTATGATTATAAACTTAAGGTGCTGGGCCATAGTTATAGTTTACTTTGTTTGGTAAAACTAGACAACAGTTAATTTCCTTTAGGAAAGAGTATTACTGCTGAATTGTAACTGGGAGAAAAATACTGGCCTATATGCATGTGGTGGGCATACATTGAATCACAAGGATTATTACAGAAAAATTAAGACTTATTTGAATAAAAGCTAAGTGGGTATTATATAAATAGCCTTTTATATTTTTTTTTACCTCTGCATTAAAATATTGTTTCCCAAGTTTACACATGAATTTGTAGCCCAACAGATGAGACATTCTTGAGACCGATTATTTAAAACATAAATTGTGTTTGGCAGCCTTACAAAGGGACTCCTAAACTAAAGCATATGTGAAAGGTGTTGGAGATTTCTAAATTTCAGTTCAGCTCAGAAACATTTTCTGTGCCAGCCACTGAGCTGGAAGCTGAGCTATCATCACCAAATAAGGCCTCGTGCCTTGTCTCAGAGAGGAGCTTACCATCCAGTGAACCCGAGAGACACCCAAACAGAGGCTGTCAACATACGGTGGCAATGGTTTCAGTTTCAAAAGTTGTGCCCCTGAACAATCGTTAACACGGAAAACACACACTCCAAAAATCGTGTCAGCTGTATATTTGATTTAAATCTCCCTTTTGGTTGTTTTCAACATATGGAATTCAGTTCATGCGGTCCTATAGCCATGATTGAGAGGCCTGGCTGCTATCCTGACTTAGAGCGGCTCTTCTTTGCGTTTTGTGAGCTTACGGGATCCACCTGAAGCTTGATGTAAATCTTTAGGATGAACTTGGAAATGATTGATCAGGTATCCCTTCTGTGGATGTGTTGGGTACTTTTCCAAAGCAACCACAAACTCTAAGACAGGCGTGCCAAAACTTAGCAATATACTTGCTCTAAACAGCGATGGAAGTGATTTCTAGATCCACAAACATTAAGGGAAAAAAATTATAGAAATAGGTGTGTCTGAGCATGTAACTAGGATAAACCATTATATTGCCTCATTTATATATTTAAAGTAAATACAATTTTCACCTACAGAAAAAAAAATGGTAAATTATCTTAAGTTTTTACCACTATTTACTTCTCTTGGATTTATGAAGTCAGAACTTAAAGTATGAATGTCTGTTTTAGGTGGGAGTTTCAGACGAAAGTTTCACATGATGAAGTTTCCAAATGATGAGAGGTAAAAGAGAGAAAAGTAAGCCTCAAAATCCAAAAGCTCTTATAAAATCTGAATGTTGCAGTGAAGGGAACAAATAATGTAACCCTAAGGAAGGAGTCCAAACCTCATCCTTTTTAGATACCACTTGGTTTCTAACATGTCTAGGATTCACTTACATTCCAATTGAAGTTGATGAGTAAAGATCCGTTTCCTCCCTAAACTAAGACTCCTAAAATAAATGGAAAAGGAGATTGTAGAGTTACTCCTGCTTCAAGGCTGGACCCCGTCTGGGCTAAAATGCATTTGATCTAATTAAACATCCTGGGGCTGTGTGGGAGGGTAGAAAAAGAATGGTCTTTTTTTCTACACCTAGCAGCTTCATGAACTTGGATGGCTCAACCAGATGCCACTTAATCTTGTGTCTATTGATCTTAGGCATTTTTAAAATTTCCTATTAATTTTGAGCACCCTCAATTGAGCATGCGTGATTTGTAAACACTGATATTTGATGCCATCATCTGCTATAGATGAGGAAACCATCAGCGGTTTCCTCATCTATAAAAATAGGGACCAAAATTCCTCAAAAGTTCTGTGGTTTTCTGAATTTACAACATAAAACTTATCTCAGACTATCTTAAGTACTCTAGTTTGCTGTACATTACTCACAGAGGTTTTTCAGTTTGGAATATATCTGGACATCTATATAACTAAATATTTTCCTCTGGGGTCTAGTGTCAGGCTATCAATTAAACCAGATGGAGGCCCTACAGGCAAACATCTTTGTTCTGTCATGATATAGATCAGTAGGTCTCAAACCTGCTTGAGAGTTAGTATTGTCAGGAAGATTTATTTGAAGTACATTATTGAGCCCCACCCAAAGGAATTGTGATGCAGCGGTTTACAGTGGGGTCCAGGCTACATATTCTTGTAAGACTCTCCTGAAAGCCTTCCTCACATACTGATGGACTTAGTAGTCTACACAGCCTAGGATAGCAAATGCCTAATGGTATTTTCAAGATGTCAGTACTTTAAGTGTCGTCGAGTCCTTCAGACATATTAAAAATACGGTGAAAGTAAAACAGTATCTTAGATAACCCTATATCAGGGTCCAATATCCAAACACTATGGAAGTTTCAGGGGAGGAGAAAAAAATTATCAGCCTGTCAGATTCGGTTTCCTATTTTGTGGACATAGAATATCCTTGGTCATATTTAGAAACATCACATTCAATGACAAGATATTAATAAATTTCCCCTGCAACTAAGACACTAGTAAATGCTTAGCTGTTAAAAATGTTTGAGGTGGGGAGTGCCTGGGTGGCTCGGTCAGTTAAGCGTCGGACTCTTGATTTTGGCTCAGGTCATGATCTCAGGGTCATGAGGTTGAGCCAAATGTTTGAGCTGGTAAAAATCCTTAGTTTGCTTAGTTAGCAAAGAGCTTTTGTTTCCTTTATGTATTCTTCATGCTGACTGTAAGCTCTATCTGGTCTGATCAAAATATTTCCCTTAATGTTACTCTCAAGTGGTTGGGGGTCTAGAGAAAGGGAAGAGCTGACCATACTCTCTAGAAAATTTTTGATAATTTTAAATGTTCATAATGATGTGATTTTAATTTTTTTATATTGTATTCTTGGATGGAGAGAAAAACCTTTGTATCAGATTATGGCTACCAATTTTTTTTAAAAAAATTTAATACATCGCATGTCAAAAATCAGTACACCTTAAGCAAATATTTTATCTCGTAATAAGCAATTCTGAGATGTCCCATCTAATTAGGGAATGAATCATGTAATTTAAACAGTTTTTCCTTTTTTATTTTTTTGGTCTTTACCAGCTTTTTCCTTTCCTTCTTCAACCGCTGAACATTTATGAAATTATTTTATTGCGCAATTTGTTGGGTTTGAGAATATGTGGCACATGTGTATGTTCTGAAAGTTCAAATTCCCTTCATTAAAGGACCCCATGTCGCTGCTACCAAAGCCAGCATCATTTGAAGCATTGATGTTCTCTTCCTGGAAGGCAGGAATTTGACTCTGATTTAAAGAAAATACGTAAATATATAAGAAGACAAAAGAAATGAAAATGGATTAAATTCAGGAATTAATTTAATGGAAGGCGTAGGTAGAGGTGAAGAGAGGTGTTTTTCATTAACATATATTGATGATGAAATTTGTAAGGTTAGGGCCTCACTGATTGCTCCTCCTGATCCCATTATCCAGTGGCATGTGGTTGTTAGAATGAAATAAGAGGGAGGAAGAGGGAGGAAAGGGAGGATGGGGATAATGTTGATTTTTGCTTCAGGCTCAATCCCAAAGGCTGTAATTTTCATTCCAAAGCACAGGGGAGGCAAATGGAGTGACCATTTAGGTTGATAACACCCTTGAATTTCTGCCATACTTGTAGGGAGTGGGGGTTCCTCTTGGTTTGCACCATGGGCCATAGGCCCAGATAAAGGATCAGGTCCATTTTCTTTTCAGTTCTGGCTCCTACAACAGTAGAGACATGTAGGTGAACGAGTTTTACCCAGTAACAGAAGAGTCAGTAAGATAATAAGATAGCATATGTAACATATTTTTCCGTTAAAGAATTTATATGCACAATGCTTCTTTGTTTATTAATCCTTAAACTCTAAGCCTAAAGGGCACAGTTTTTATCAGTGTAAATTCCTGTTCTGACCTACTTTCCCAAACAGGATTATGCGTCCTTTGCAAGTCTCTGGTGGGGATGTCACCATTATTTTGAATGCTGTGCCACATGGCAGTGCCAACCTGTCCCTGCCTTTGCTAATCCTGTTCCTTCCAGGTTATCATATTGTTAGTTCACCATGAATTCATGTTCATGGATATTTTGTGTTGATGCTTTACTGTGTATCGCAAGCAGACACACTTGATCCGTTCCACGTAGAAGACAATGGACAGAAAAGGGCAACTGTCTTAATGTGCAGCCTCAAGAGGTCACTTTTGAAATTCAGATTATCTGTCAAATCCATTGTTATTGTGACACCTTTACGAAATTGGAAGAACACTGAATTTTTACTTCATATTCATGGAGACCCCTTCAAGAAATAGTAACAATTTTAAAACTCTAAAAAAAATGGGTAACAGTATTTAATTAAGAATTCTTTTATTAATTTGTGAAAGATTATTAAAAACTGTATTATCTGAATACATTCAATCCAAATATCTCCTCACGTACAACCCCTTTTTAAGAAGCAAGTAATAAATTCATACACACTTAATGTTTTATATAAACACATGATAATGATATTGCTTAAATACATGCCAAGTCTAGCTAAAACAACCTGAGTGGTTGAGAAAAGTTTATTTTTTTAAAGAACTTCATGGTGAGCTGAAATCTAAACACCACCAAAACAAGTAATCTCCCCAGCTCAAACTGGTGTTAACAACGGAATATCAATGAAGGTAAATTGTTAACAGGATAATCTCCTTTTATTTCTCTTAGTTCCCTTGAGTTTACATCTGTGGATTCTACTGCAGTCGTCCAGACTTGTGATTAAGGTCAAGGACTCTGGAGTCAGACTGCTCAGGGAGTCAGTCCTGATTCTGTCACTTCATAGATGCTGAGAATGTGGGCACGTGTTTGTTGTTGTTGTTGGTGGTGGTGGTGGTGGTTTTGGATTTTTTTAGGATTATTTATTTATTTGAGAGAGAGAGCATGAGCAGGAGGGGCAGAGGGAAAGGGAGAGAGAATTGCAAGCAGACTCCTCACTGAGTGTAGAGCCCAATGCCGGGCTCAGTCTCACCACCCCAAGATCATGACATGAAGTAATTATTACTAGTTCCCCCTTTCACATCCAAAAAACGTTCCATTTTGGGGCACCAGGTCATGATTCGAGGTCTGGAGATCCAGCCCCATGTTGGGCTCTCTGCTCAGTGGGGAGTCTATTTCTCCTTCTTCCTCTGCCCCTCCCCCCACTGGTGCTGTCTCTCTCCCCCTCTCTCTCAAAAAAATAAATAAAATTTTAAAAGGAAGTTCCATTTTAAATGATAAATTATAGAGTATCTTTTTTTTTTTTAAAGATTTTATTTTTTATTTTTTTGACAGAGATAGAGACCGCCAGCGAGAGAGGGAACAGAAGCAGGGGGAGTGGGAGAGGAAGAAGCAGGCTCATAGCGGAGGAGCCTGACGTGGGGCTCGATCCCATAACGCCGGGATCATGCCCTGAGCCAAAGGCAGACGCTTAACCGCTGTGCCACCCAGGCGCCCCTAGAGTATCTTTTCTTATACAGCTACTGTGAAGATTTAATGATCTGATCCAGAATTATGTAAAGCACTTAGAGAAATGTTTCTTATTAATACAAGCTTATTCTATTTCTTATCGATTTTAATCCCAGGATAAAGAAACAGAGGGGTGCCCGGGTGGCTCAGTCGGTTAGGCATCTGCCTTCAACTCGGGTCATGATCCCAGGGTCCTGGGATGTAGTCCCTCATTGAGCTTCCTGCTCAGTGGGGAGCCTGCTTCCCCTTCTGCCTCTCCCCCTGCTTGTGCTCTCTCTCACTCTCTCTCTCTCTGACAAATAAATACATAAACAAAATCTAATATATATATATATATATACACACACATACACACACACACACACATATATATATATAAAGAAACAGAATTGACAAGGGAAATCCAAAAGAGCTGTACATGCCCTTATATAGTAACAGAAGAGAAAATGGAGGAGCATGGCACCCTCAACACTCTGAAAATATCAAAATTTTGAAAAGATCTGGTTGTGTCTTTTCTTACATCTAAATATCAAAACAATTTGTTCTATCAGTGGGTCCACATTTTAATAATTTCAAATCGCTAGAATAATAAAATACAAAATCAGGAAATAATGTTATTGGTAGAAAACACATATGGAAGTCAGTCTTAGTCTTTCAAGCAGCTTTTATTTTAGGCAAATAATAGGTTATATATTAGCCATAATATAATTGGATTTAATTGTTGGGTAAATATCCTCTCCATAAAGGTATAAAAGAGCACAAATGGCAACCCATTAATACAATGGATATAGGCTTGATATTCAGCTGATAAGTATCAATATGCCTGTACTGCTATTAAAATATTGAAAAACCCCAGGAGACTCTTTTCTACCTTGGTCACCTCAGCCCTACCCAAAAATCTTGGTCTCACCCAGGATCCATCAACTAAAACGTTCCTTTCTGGCCCAACAGTGGGTCCAGCTTTAGGCTGTGACCTTTCTAGTGGAAGATACCTGTGCTGTTCTTTTAATAACTCCCCAAGTGGATGGCACGGAAAATTGTTCCAAAGCATGATCAAGTAAAGGAGAGTAAGTCTCCTCTCTCCATGTAGACTCATTAGCTGCCTTCTTATGCAAGTTCATGTGGAGTCTGCTCTAAAGTTCACTTCAAACAAAGAAAAACATATGGAAATCCTCGGAAAGGCTTTCTGTCATCTTTGACAGCAGTTTTTGGTGGAGCAGATGATTTTCCAGAATTATAAGAATAACCTCAGTAACCTCCTTTAAAACCTTTGTTTCTGGATCATCTTGATGTCTAACTTGTAATCATACTATATCAGTTAGAGAAAAATCATTTTTGAAAATCGCCTAATAACCTGAGTTTTCATTGCGGAGAGTAAGACAGCAAAGTTATTTCATTTTCTTTGAAAGTGATGACAGAAAAGAATATCCTTTTCTTTTGAAGAGCTTTGTGAATAACAAGGGACACCAGCTACTGTTCCAAGGGGATACACATGCATTTCAAACCAGTGACATTGAGAAGGTCAGGGATTAAGCTGCACATGTAACAATAAGGCAACAATAATGCCGGAGTAGACATATGAGAGTTTCTTGACCCCCCACAGGATTGCTGTCAGAGACCTGACTAGGGAATGTAATGAACCAGTTCGTCTGCTTCCGAGAAATCGTGCCTGAGTCTTGGTGCGGCGCCAGAGTGATGGTGAAACGCTTCACCCCCGGCAGCACTCTGTCAGTGTGTTTGCATTAGCAGCCTGAGTAACTCTGCATAAGAGTAATAAGCACAGGCATTTAGAGATGGCAGAGGGTTGCTGAAGTGTGGAAAAAACCCAAACAAACAAAAGTTGTCCGTGATTTTCGCCTTTCAATCATGTTTTTATCATGCTGAAATGAATATTTGCACTGGTGCGATTTCTGATGTGTAACAACAGCTAAAACTGATATTTTCTCTTTTCATAAAAATGTACCCCATTTTAGGTGCATTTTCATTTGTTTTTAGTAGTAATGAATTATATTAATTTTTTTTCTTTATTACTTGGCATCCTCTGTGGCCATTTTGGACTGTGACTCTCTGTTCTTTACACATTCTGATACCATAATCTGTAAACATTCAGTTCTCCCCTTCTGCTCCATGAGCCCTTCTCAGCTGATGCTCACACTGTGCTAGCTAGCAACCTGATCACTGTCAATGACACCACGTATGGTAGGCAAATAGTGGCTCTGTGAAGACAGCCACATCCTAATCCCTGGAACCTGTGAATGTTACTTCGAATGGCAGAATCAACTTCATTGGTCTGGATAAATTTAAACTCCTGAGAACTGGAGATTATCCTGGATTATCCAGGTGTGCCTTAAGTTCAACCACAAGTTTGCTTATAAGACAGGGACAGAGAAATTTGAAACAGAAGAGGAGGAGAAGGCAATGTGGTCATAGAGAGAGAGACTGAAGGGAGGTGGTTTCAAAGCTGAGGAATGTCAATAGCACCAGAACCCGAAAGAGACAAAGAACAACTCTCTTCTAGAGCATCCAGAGGGAATGTGTTCTGCCAACAGCTCCATGTCAGCCTGGTGATACTGATGTTGGACTTCTGGCCTCCAAAACCGAGAGAATACAATTCTATTGTTTTAAAGCACAAAGCTTGTAATAATTTGCTACAGCAGCTCAAAAACTTAACATAGCCTGATTCAGCAAATATGCATGTATAGATTTAAGTGCATCTTCTTTTTTACAATGCAGTTTTCCACAAATCAAACATAGGTACAGAAAAAGTGCAAAAATCTTCTGTATAAATGAGTTATCACCTGAGTTATCACAAAGCAACCACACTTTCACCCAGATTGGAAACTGTGTCCTCTTTTGTTCCTCTCATTCTCCCCGAATGTGACCACTGTCCCAACTTCTAACACCATAGCGCAATTTTGCCTGATTTTAAACTTTTTATAAGTGGAATTGTGTATTTTATTTTTGTCTGACTTATTTTGCCTAATACTTTGTTTGAGAGATTCATTGACATTGTTATGAATAGAAGTAGTTCAGTTTTTTTTTTTTATTGCTGAGTAGTACCCCTTGTAGGAAAATATACTGTTTATCCATTTACCTGTTCATAGACATTTATGTCTTTTCCAGTTTGGGGCTATCATGAATAAAGCTGCTGTGAACATTCATATACATGTGTTTTGGCACATAACTAAGAATTGAATTGCTGGGTCGTATAGTATGCATATGTTCAGATGGAGCAGTTAAAGCCAAATTATTTTCCAAAGTGGTTATTGCAAAGTTTTATTCCTTCCAGTAGTAGATGGAAATTCCATTTGTTCTATATCCTTGCCAAATCTTGGAAATTACTGTCTTTAAATTTTTTTATTAAAACAAAAGATTTAACTAATGGTATACAGTGGCATCTCATTATAGTTTTAATTTCTATTCTCTGCATGACTGATGATTTTGGACACTTTTTCAAATGTTTGTTATTCACTTGGATATCTTCTAGGGCAATTATTTCAAGACATTGCACATTTTTTTTAGATTATATTTTTCTTACTGATTTTCAGGAGTTCTTTATATATTCCAGATATCAGCCCTATGTAGGTTATAAGAGTTTACAAATATTTTTCCATTGGGCTTTCTTTTTAGCAGACTTCTTGTTGCGTAAACGGAGATTCCAAATTTAATGTATTCCAATTCATTATTCTTTTTCTTTTGGTTTATACTTGTTTGCCCTATTTAACAAATCTACCTATTCCAAGGCCATGAAGATCATCTCTCATATTATCCTCTAAGGGAATTGTTGCCTAACTTATTAATCTATAATTAACCTGCCTTTCAGAAACAGTATACAAATTTATATTTGTACCAATTGAAATTGAGAGTATCTATTACTTTATACCCTCATTTATAGTGTTCATTTTCTTTTTCTTTGAAAAACTATTATGAAAAGGTACATTATTATCCACTATATTCAGCAGCATCCCCCTTTAAGAAAATGTATTTTCATGCATATAATTTTTCATTATACATGGAGTAGAGACCTTGATAAAAGTAACATATAGCCTATAAATTTAAAAAATATTTTAAGGCTTTAAAATCAGGGAAAAGTATTTTTTCAGCAGTAGTAATTTTTCTTTGTATGTGTCTATTCAGCAAAAGCATGACAAGTTCTTTAATTGCCACCATTAGTAAAACTTAGCTTGCTACTTCTCTGGTTTGAAATTTTAGCTGGAAAAGTTGTTTATAAATGATATAAAATAAAAGCTAAATAATCATTCTTGTATTATTTTTCATGGAGAATAGTAACTGTAAGAGATTAAGCAATTATCTCCTCATGGTGGAATTAGATAGACATTCTAAAGCTAATTTTGGAAACGTATCTGCAAGATGATGTTTTGTATCACATTCAAATGCTGGGTTAAAAAGGCAGTAAAACTTTTTAGATTAAGAAATGTGTGTTGCTGTAAAACATAGTAAGGGTAGGTTGCTAAAGTGGGTTTATGAGTGATCTTGTCATCTCTTCTGCAAGAGATTGTGTTTAGTTTCAAGAGGGATTCCAGAGTCAGAAAAGTAATTCTTTGATCTAGATTCCACAACAAAATCATCATGAATAGATCCATCATAGATTAAAAAATGAAAGGAAAACATGGGATGAAAATGACTATGTTCTACAAATTACATAGGCTGCAGAAGTGATCTGTAAGAAAGAAATGAAAAGATAAAGAAAAGGCCGATAAGAAGGAAGCACGGTTTGAAAAAAAATTGGGGGCTTGGAGTATTTTGCCTGTTTTTTAAATATACTGACCAGAGGAATAGAGAGAGTAGAAATCAAAACATCAAAAACTATTAAAAGGTTGGGACCAAGAAGTTGTTTTAGACTTCTCTAATGGAGGCTATCTTTTTTTTTTCAATGTGTTAAGAGAAAAATCATTTGATAGTGGCCCATGACCTGACCTTGAATGCTAGTCGATGAGGCTATGGAGACATGAAGGTAGTAAAGCTATCACCTAATAAAATAATAATTTTTAAATTGCTTGACTTTATGCACAAGTGTGTACTAGATAGGGAAAGGGATCTCTTTATAGATGAAGGGTTTTAATCAAGAGAATATATGACTTCCTAAAATCAGAAATTAGAGCCTCAAGTTAAGTTATGAGACTAAACAGGGGGCATATTTCTAGTCAAAATCCAAAATATTGCTTGAAATGTTTTTTTTTATTTTCCCAAACTTTAGTTATGTTTTTATTCTCATTATCAAATCAGAGGAAACTAGAAATATACAAATTGAAATTTAGTTAAATACACATTCGAGCATTGTTCAGAAGTTTTGTAACTGCTTCTTAGACACTAGGATTAGTTGCATGTGTAGTGGTGGAAATAATATGGAAAGAAGAAAAAACATATTATGGATAAAATTAGAAAGAATTCAGTTTACGTTGGGGTTGAGGTTAAGGGTAGTTTTAGAAAGTCTAAAAGTTGGAAAAGACCAATACTAGAAAGGACCATATTATTTGGTTCAACTCTTTTATTTACAGATGCAAAAACTGAGGCTGAGTTAGATGATATGTGTAAGAGTAAAAAGCTGGTTATAAGAACATGATTGTTGTTTGTCTGCTACTGATTCTCTTTCTAATAAATGCCTTCCACGATGCCACCTGGCTGTTTGTAGCAGCAGTAGCTCTGAGCCTGCTGCCTCAGTGAGCCCTGTGCACTAGATTCTTAAAAGTGCCCCACTGCTTCTAACAAGCTCAGAACAATCGGCTTAGGAAATAAGAAGTCACTGATAGACTTAAAGAGGGACGGGAGTGCTGTGTGTGTAAAAGATGTGGTCATGCTTAGCTTGGATGGTAGTTAACTCATGGTAGAAACATGAAGCTGATGTGAGAATTCCACTTGATTTGTAGGTTAGGGTCACAGTCTTTGTATCCTTAGTACCCAGAACACAGAATGCCTCATAGTGCCCATGTTTTCCCAACATTCAGTAAATATTTGAACAAGGAATAAGACTAATGACAGGAAGAGAAATTCTTTATTTCATGGAATTATCCAATCAGAAATGACATGACGAGTGTGTAGAATTAAAGAGTGATAATTGGGATGGAAAGAAGAAGACAGATTCGAGAGACATTTTAGACATTTTAGAGGTAAATCAGTAACACTCGGCAACTGATAGATTGACTGTGAGGAGGAATTGAGAATGATATCCTGGTTTATAGGTTGGATGATAGATTCCTGTGTCATTCTATGCCTGTCTTTAAAGACATTTATTTTCCACTGCCTTATATTATATTACTATGAACATACTATATCTCCTCTTGAAGACTGTAGGTTACTAGGATATATGACTTATTTTTTAATTTTTGTGGTATTTGCAACAGCAGTTGGTTTAGTGATGTCCAACTAAGAAGACTCAGGAACCATATGTTTTAAAAAAGTTAAAGACGCCATAAAGGATGTTGTCCAATTTTTAGTACCTGCAGGGATGATTACTTTTTGTTTCCCATTTTCAAACTTCCTGACAGTTTTTGCCTCACAGTAGTTTTCAGTTTATGTGAGGAAAGTTATGATGCAGAAACGTCTCATGGACTGGGAGTACAAAGTTGAGTAGTACATCTGTGCTTTATAAACAGTGAAGTGGGAAAGGTTGGACAGGTAGGGTTCGGTTGCTCCTGCTGGAGACTCAAGAAGAACAATTTCTTTTTTTTTTTTTAAGATTTTATTTATTTATTTGAGAAAAAGGGAGCACAAGCAGGGGGAGAGGCAGAGGAAGAGGGAGAAGCAGGCTCCCCGCTTAGCAGGGAACCTGATGGCAGGGCTCAATCCCAGGACTCTGGGATCATGACTTGAGCCGAAGGCAACCGCTGAACCGACCGAGCCACTCAGGCGTCCCTCAACAAGTAAAATTTCTCACTGATCTGTCATTGAGTTTCTGATTTCATTTGGTGAGTTCTGCTCCTTAAGCATGTAGGGAAAGAAATTCTTTGACAAAGAGAAAGATGTTTTTACAAAACAAATATGGAGATTTAGTGTGATATTTTCATGGTGGCTATATTAAATATGTATCTTGAAAATTATTGCAGTGATGTGCTCAATTAGAACTTTGCATGCATTTCCTTAAAAAGACCTGGTCCATTGGCAGTCAGGTAGCATTCAAAGGGTGGTGGCCTGACAATGTAGAAAGATGGTATGGTGAGTTGGAAGGACAGTGGCTGTAGGGACAGAAAGACCTAGTTTCAGTTTTCTCCCATCAGTCATTTTTCATTGTGTCACCTGGAGAAAGATGTCTGACCTTCCTGGAAGATATTACTATTATTCCCTGAAAATAAGAAAATGATAGCAGCTACTATATTATGAGCAATATAATGTGCCTGTAACTGTTCCAACTACTTTACTATTTATCCTAACAAACCCATTAGATATATGATTTCATCATCCCCATTTTACAGATGAGTAAACTTAGGCTCCAAAGAATTAAGTAATTTTGCGAGATAACACAAGATGTGGCAAGGAGGGTATTTTCCCTGACACCCTGACCATACACCGGACCACTACAGACCTTGTAGGACTGTAATGAAGATAAATGATCATTTATATAGAATCTTAGAGAATAATATCGTACATACATCTGCTTCAATATCATTATTAATAATATTAACATGATAATTAGTCAGACAGGCTTTTTTGCAAAGGAGAACTGTGGACTTCAGCCCCACTTATTAAAATGGTTGCTTTTAAAGGAAAAGATAGTTTTAAATCTCAAATAATTAGCTCGCTCATGAATTTTTGGATCTTATTTATTTATCAGCTAGGGATCTTCTCTACCAAAACTTGGTGAGAAAGCCTTTCTGCACAGATGTTATAGCTGTTTCCATCTCATGCATTTTTGAGACTCTCCAAATTCTTTGTGGAAAGAGGAAAATTGGGCCAAAGTATAAATTATCTCTAATCTTCACCCAAGTTTTTGTGAAGAAAAACAATTTCATCTTTTGGAAGATCTTGAGTTCTTTGTGAGATGATGTTTTAAAAAGTCATTGTTAAAAATTCACGTATAAATGCGTAGACTCCAAACACCATTCTGGTCACATATTGATATCAATTCTATCCCAAACAGCATAATGTTTAAAATAAATTTGAGACTTAAGGCCAGAAAAAATTTTAAGCACTTGAAAATAATAGGTCTACAACACAGAAAATAATATGGAAGGACTTTTTTTGGTAAGATTTATTTATTTATTTGAGAGAGAGAGAGAGACAGAGCATGAGCAGGGGGAGGGGCAGGAGGAGAGGGGCAGGCAAACTCCCCGCTGAGTGGCCAGCCCAATGCGGGGGCTCAATCCCATGAACCTGAGACCATGACCCGAGCCAAAGTCAGACACTTAACCAACTGAGCCCCCCAGGCACCTCTGGGAGGGCATTCTTTAGCTAAAGCAAGCATGGATATCCCTCAGATTAGGTGACAATTAAAATCTGAATTATAAGAAGGAGGCAACCTTGGGAAGATCTTGGTTACTCTCCTTGGTAGTCACCCTGGTACTATGAGAAGTTTGATGTGTTCAACAGACAGAGCTGAGAAGACTCTCTGAGTAAGTATTTCTGGAAGGAACTGTTTTCATTCCTATGAATTTTTATTTTTAATAAGCAATTTACACATGTCTTCTCCATATATTAAAATTTGGAAACCACTGCTTATACCTAGAGAAAAGTGAAGGAGACCAAGTCCTCCAGCTGAGTGTGTTCCTATCCTCCATGAAGGACTAGGGACCATGGACTATGGGTCACACAGACTTACATTTAAAACAAGGGAAAGTTACCCAAGATTCATCCACAATTTTTTCATATATTAATGCAGAAAATAGTAGGACCTAGCTAGTAGGATTGCTGTTTAAACTTTTTTAGTAAATTGATAGTTACTTCATATGTTCTCAATAGGTGAAAGGAAGCATGAGTGGTAACAAGAGAAACAGACTGGGAAAAGATGAAGAAAAGTTGTATTTTTAAAAAATCATTTGCTTTTGTGATGGAATTTGAGAATTATTTTTTCTATAACTTGGTAACATACTAACTTTTTAATTGGTACACAAATTATACTTCAATATAAATTAGACATTAATTCATAGACTTTATTTAGCAGGACTATCTCAGAAAATAATTGCAGAGTAATGGCCTAAAGCTAAGGCAGTGTACAAATACCCTGTTTAAAACTGAAACTTTCATCTTGGCATGGAGACCATAGTGAGAGCTACCATGTTTGAGGTGCTTCACACATTTTCTCTTTCTATTAGCATAATCGTCCCATGAGATAGGTATTACTTCTGTCATTCAGGTGGGAGTACTTAGGCACCAATAATTTAAGTAACTTGCCTAAATCCCCAAAGCTAGTCAGATGCAATGCCAAGATTTGAGCATAGACTCTCTGTCTTCAAACATCAGACTTTATTCCAGAAATGCATTAGGTTAAAAAACCAAACAAACAGCAACAACAAAAAAGAGTTTCATTTAAATTATCTCTTTTTGTTAATATGATTTTTGGACTTGAATTGTACTAACTTTACGAATTAATTTTCCACTTGGATGTTAAAAGACAGTCTTGGTTATTCTTACATTCATTATTTCTGAGTAATAAAACTTGCAAAGCTTTAAAATTATGGAGATACAACTTGTATGTCTCTTTGATGAAGAAAAACCAAAGGCAAATGCCTAACAAGAAACCTGTTTATCCACTCTTCTGGTTTTAGGGCATAAAGTGGCTGGTTTGACTTAATCTTGCTAAGTCACTGGAACTGTGTAATGTGAAATCCCTCAAATAACACCTCCCAACTATCTGCACCTGTCGTTTTGTCTAGTAAAATATGTTTTGCTTTTTGAAATTCAGGAGAAAAACTGGCTATAAATCAGTGGAATGAAACTTCCTTCCACGCTAAAAAGATGACTGTGAGCTGTTAATACTCAGGTCAAACTTTTGGTTTCCCATAGCTTGTCAGTTCCTCTTTTAAGTGTGCCTTATTTCCACAAAAAGATTTTACTTGTACCCTGAAAATTAAAGAGACAGTCTTGGCTAATGCTTACCTCGTGGAGGCAATAGCTTTTTGGAAAATACATACACTTTGAGTCCATATTCTGCTATTCTCCTTGAAGTGCCTCCAGGAATGATAAATATTTTGTTTCCAGAGCAAAAGCAGAAAAGTGCAACAGTGATCTCCTCTTTTGAAAGACTGAATGATACCGCACCCACTCCATCTCAAAATACCATCATGTGAAATTTGGAAGCAAATGGTTTCCAGGTCTAGGATGAAGAAAAAAGAAATGTGTTGTGTATACATTGTATATGCAAGCCATTGTATACATGATGAGTCTTAGGCTTTTCAAAGCTGCAGGAAATGTGGTCCGATCCTTTGTGTTTCTCTTGAAAAGAATCAAAGGGGAGCTCTATTACTATGTAGAGGCACACTCCCAAGGACTCCCTTTAAATCTCTTCTCCAGCAGCTAAGCACTGAGAGTCACTGACCTTGTATTTTAGACAATGTCAGGGGAGAGAGATACAAGAAGAAAGGAGAAAAGAAGGCTTCTGCACTGAATGACTGGCGAGTGTGTTTAAAGTGAAATGAACATGTCTCTACTGTCCTCTACATTTCTCCAACTTGTTTCTTTGTTTTGAAGCCAAATGCAGTAACTTGGCTAAACAATGAGTCACACTGAATTAAATAATGTTTAGATAAAATAGCTGTCTCTTTTGGAAAACATCTCTGTATTTCTTTGTTCATGAAGCCCCGTTCTTTAGATTTGAGAGTTTATTGTGTACAGTTTATGATATTTTTCTGTGTGCAAATGAAAATGGGTTTAAGAATGCATCAAGTGACAGCAGAGTTCAAGAATTTGGGTTGGTGGGGATGCTGGGTTATTAAAATCCAAATAGTCAGTCTGTCTTACTAAAAGTTGTGGGTGGTCCATCCTGAAAGAATCTAGAGATCAAAAAATTTTGGCAATATACAGAAGTTTTCCAGTTAGTGATAACTGGTATTCCTTTCTTTGTGTAGTTCAGCATTTACTTAGGTCCAGTGCATCCAGACTCCTGTATGAGAATATATTTAAATCATAAAGCTCTGGAGAGAAAGTTTGCATGGCCTGACTCTTGATTAAAGAGTAATTATAATTCTTTAAACTGACACAGGTTAAATTGAGCCATCAGTACTATCAGACTCTTATTTTTAACTGAGCACATCATGAAGAAGAATGTTAACAAGCTGAATACTTTCCAACACTTTTGTCTGTGCGTATGTATTTCTATGCAGACATCTTATAGTTTGTTTATGCAAATATTTTTATTCTACTTTACTCACTCAACATTGTATCATAAAATAATCTTGCTCTTGAGAAGCAGGATTTATCTAACAAACTTGTAAGTGATCATGTCCTGCACTTTCTCAGATTTTTTTTCCACTGGCACCTTCAGCAACTTTGGAAAAATCAACCGCTTTGGTTTGATACATGAGGAGTTTGCATCATTGCCTGTTGCTTGTGTGACATCCAAGAAGTTTGCTTTTTTGCATGTTGGTTGACTCCTTACTTCTGCTTGACAAAGCCTGCCCAAATCCTCCTCTTTATCAGCTGCAAAACTTCTCATTATCCTTGAATCTCCATCTCAGAATTTCTTTTTTTTTAAATATTTTATTTATTTATTTATTCGACAGAGATAGAGAGACAGCCAGCGAGAGAGGGAGCACAAGCAGGGGGAGTGGGAGAGGAAGAAGCAGGCTCATAGCAGAGGAGCCTGATGTGGGGCTCGATCCCATAACGCCGGGATCACGCCCTGAGCTCCCATAACGCCGGGATCACACCCTGAGCCGAAGGCAGACGCTTAACCGCTGTGCCACCCAGGTGCCCCTCCATCTCAGAATTTCTATTTAAGTTCTTTCCATTCCCTGGAAAATGTTTCTTTATTAACCCATATTTATTCCTCAGGTCACAGCTTATGTGACACTTGTCTGCAGAGGCTTTTTCTGACTCCTGACGTAAAGCAGCTGCCCTTGCCTTAAACACTTATTCTGTCTTTTACCATACTTTGTTGGTGTTTGGTAAATGTTGGCATTTATCACTGAGATTATTAGTTTAATAGATAAAGTGGCTCAACTAATATTTGTTGAATGAAGACCTAAGGTCAAGCATTTCCTTCTGTTTAAGATTTCCTTATTATTTCCAGGAAGGTTAACCTTCCTTCAGTTCTCCCTTAATTTCCCAAGTCATCTTTTTTTTATTATTATTAAGATTTCTTTATTTATTTTAGAGAGAGAGAGCACAAGCAGGAGGGGCAGGGAGAGGGAGAGAGAGAATCTCAAGTAGACTCCATGCTGAGCATGGAGCCTGATGCTGGGCTCAGTCTTATGACCCTGAGATCATGACCTGAGCCCAAACCAAGAGACCCATGCTTAACTGACTGAGCCACCCAGGATCCCCCTGAGTCGTCTTCTTGTACTGTAATTGTTTGTGTCCCTCCATTCTGCACTATCCAGTTTGAGGAGAGTGACCAAGAATGGTTATCTTTTGACCTAGCCCTGGCTAATATACTACGTACTGGATGACTGGATAAATTACACCACAAAGACTATTTTAATTTTGTGTAGAACCTACTGTATGCTATAAAAGGTAAGCATTGTGTCATAGAGAACTGTGGCATGAAGGTTACAGATCTTTATGGGGTGAGAAGTGACAAGAGACCTCACCCAGCACGTGGACTCTCCCACTACTCTTGCTACAAACATGGGTGCTGCCTGGAAGTTCCTACTGGAAGGCTACAAGATATCCCAAGGAAGTGTTGTTTCCAAGTGTGGAAAACCAATAACGAGTTCAAATTTTGTGATAGACAAGTGTTAAATGCTACTGTAAGAATCTTTCCATATGATGGATCCAGTGCGGTCACTTTGGGGATTATCGTGGAGGAGTGGGGTCTATTGTATTCTGTGTGCTCTGGGATTTTGCTGGTATTATATACCTTGCCATCTCTGCCCATTGTACACATGTTGGTTCGAGGGATTGTCTTGTCTTTAAATTTCCATGTCTCACCATTGAAAGACTTTTAGCGCTAATATTTTTATAGTTCCTCTTACTCTTATTTTCTGTGAATAATTTTTAACAGTTGTTTTCATATTGAATATAGCCTGCTTTTAAAACTTAATAGCATGAAAAATGTTTTCCAAATCTTCAAATCTCTACATAAATAATTGTAATGAAAGCATAATATTATATTTGGTAGAGACATACTAATTTACACCATTCTCCAATTGTTATTATAGCCCCCTTAGTTGTTTTTGTTTTGTTTTTGGCTTTCTGTTGCTACAATTCTGCTTTTGTTTTGCTAACTACCTTGGACTGATGCTTTTGAATACCTTGCCCCAAAGCAGCTTTTCCTGATGTGTCAAGAGGTCTAGAAAGGAGGTGTCAGATGAAGTGTTTCCCCCTCCACAAGTTTATCTCCCTTGTTTACATCTTAAGTGGATACACTGAAACTGTGGCCTTCCTGACAGTAGGAACACCCGTGATGGTAATGATGGCTCAGCTCATCCATGCTGCCCTCTATAGCTTAACAGTGGATTCAGATTTGCTTCTACTTTCCAGAAGTTACTTCCTTCCGGTTCAGAGACTCTCAAGACATCTTAGTTATTTCCCAGTTGTACATTCTTCATACCCTGAGATAGGATCTAGCCACCACTTCCCATACAAGGAACCAGAGATTGACACCTAACTTCCTTGAAGTGTGCTTTCATGTCTCCCAAGTGACCTTAGAGGAAGAGAGGTCAGGGTTTGTAATTCTGCAGTTGATTGAACTATACCACGCAAATCAAATATGCTTTAGGTAGGGGAGAGGAACACCTTGGGTTTGATTTAGCTTCATTTTTCCAGAAAAGACACAGTTATATTTCTGTGGTCATATTTCTGGGATAGGTTTTTTAACATATCCTTTTTTCCTGTAAGATTTACAGTAATGGGAAAGATTACATTAGCTTTACAGATATTCTACAACAGTAGATAATACTTGTAAACAGTGAAAAAGGAATTATTTTCATGGACATTTTTATTGCTGCAGGGAACATTGGAGATCATTCTCATTTATAAATAACCTCATTCTTCCTTTTATTTTGTAGATATAAGACCCAAGGTTGGAATGGGTAGAAGGGAGTGGTTGGGGGAAAGGGGGCAAATCAAGCCCTGTATCAACAAATGGTGAGGCTAGAACTTCAGCTCCAGTTGGCTAATTCCAAAAATGATCCTCCCCTCTTCCTCCCACCATACACCTTACCTTTAATAGGAATAAATTATAATCATGTAAGCCCAAATTTTTGAAATTTGATAGCATTTTTTTCTCATTTTATTGGCTTATGCTCTCAATTTTTTTTGAAGCAGAGGGAGAGGGAGAGAGAATCTTTTTTTGGGGGGGAGAGAGAGTGTATGCAAGTGGGGGAGGGGAGGGTGGAAGGGCAGAAGGAGAGGGCAAGAGAGAATCTCAAGCATACTCCACACCCACCTTGGAGCTTGATACGGGGCTTGATCTCACAACCCTGAGATCATGACCTGAGCTGAAATCAAGTGTCAGACACTTAACTGACTGAGCCACCTAGGCACTCCTCATTCTTTTAATTTTTAATTCATCAAGATTAAAAGATCCTAAGACTCAATGAAGCAAGAAATAGGGTAGAATGTGAATGGACAAAGAACTTTATCTTATATTCAGAGGCAATTTCAGCTATAAAATTATACAGCTGACAGAGAGGGTCTTAGCAAGTCAGAGTGTAGTCCCCCACCCTCCACTCCATGGTATTTTGGAACATTTCAAGTGTGCTTCCAGGCAGCCTTTAAGAGAAAACCACAAAGGGAAATTGAGCAAATATCAACAGACCTGAGACATGACCTCATCTAGAGAATCAAGGAAGCCTTTATAAACCATCCAATTTAAGTTACATCGAAACTACTGCTTGAGTTATGAGTGGGGGTTAGAAAACGGCAGGAGGAATCCTGTCAGCAGGAGGATGAACGTGTACAAAGGCCCTGAGGCAGAAAGGAGGAAGGCATGTTTGAAAATGTGATAAGAAGGTCAGAAGGGTGAGAACACAAAGAAAATAGGCAAAAAGCGATGATTGAGATTTTTAGTGAGGTAATCTTGAACCAGATCATGGTAAGGACACAAAAATTATTAGCTGTTGTTCTAAAAGTAATGGAAAATCATGCCAAACAAGAAAAGGGGGCTTAAAAGTGAAGTGACCATATAACTTTAAACATCCAAACCATGAATCCTTTCAGAGCGCAGAAGAGGCACTATCAATAATTTGGCTGGGAAAACAGCCATAAAGCTGGGCCATCTGGGGCAAACTAGAATGAGAACTGTCCTTAAAGGCTTCTGTATATTGGCTAATTTTCCTTCTGACAACTCCTGGGAAGTAGTTTGTATTCACTGTTGCCCTTCCCAGGCCAGGCTCACTGAATAGAAGTGTTTCCTTTATACCTTCTCTCATCCATTTGGCATTTTGCTTCCACAGCATCCCTGAGAATTTTTGATCATTCTCAAGTTGTTTGCACCCTTCCCCCTCACCCCCTGCCACGCTCCTCAAACTAGCAAAGACAATTTGAGGGGCAGAGGCATTGCTTAGACTACATTTGATTTTGCACAGGTGCAACTGCACATGTGCACATGTTTAGAGCGAACACGCTAGAAGCCCAACAAATAGTGTTAAAGTCTGTCTGATTGAAAAAACAAGAGGGCATTCAATTGAATTCATGGATTAAGAAACTCGCCTTGCCCTGAATCTTGGTTCTAGCCTCTTCTACTCATTAGTGTGTGACCTCAGTTAGATTGCTCAAATTCTCTGAATTTTAGTTTCATTATGTGTGGAACAGGAATAATATTAAGGCCTAGCACAAAGGCTTTGAATGCCAATTAAATGAAACTAGGACCATTACTCCTACTGGGAAACCCACATGTGTTGACTATTTGCAGCTATTATTTTTAAGCAAATGTGGTTTTAACAACATGCCTTTGAACCTCTCTTTGCTGTAGGAATTAGGAGCTATCTTTTCATTCTGGTGAAGTTTGACTACTCTTGTCTTATCTGCCTGTTCGTCCTAAAGGGACAGGTGAAGTTCAGTTTCCAACCCAGTTTCAAAATAGTGAGCTTCAGGGAGAGGATGGGTCATGTAAGCCCACTCTACTTAAAATTCTTCTGAGATAAGACATTCTGGAGGGGAAATTATCCTGTCAGTAACAGTATCTCTGAAGTAAAAGATATCCTAAGGATTTACTTTGAAATCTGTAGATGCGCGTTCTGCCTGGGGGAGAGCTAAGGTTTATGTTGAGAAGGTCAAGCTAGCCAAACAGAATAACAGAATGTAAGATAAGATTTGGAATTGTGAGGGCCTGGGATCTTCGTATTTGTGTCCTCATATTTGAGCAGTGTCTAGTTGACTGTGATAAGGGCTCAATATGTATGTATCGAATACGTCAGTTAGTAACACATCATGAACTTTAAATGTAATTAATAAGTAACCATAGCGTATGCTTCTAATAGAGAGACCCTGGGAATTGATTTTCACTCAAGTAATCTTCTGCTTGTCATTTATAAAAGGCCAAAGATAATGTAGTATTCTGAGTGAATGAATTCCCCTACTTAATAGTTTAACAGATACATATTGTTCGTGAAAGAGAAAGGCTCTCCACCCTCCTCCACCAAGATCACATTTCTGAACACATGAATGAGTTTTTATTGACTTAGTCACCACAGAAATGTTAAGTTCTCTGACTAGTTCAACAGAGAACAAAAGTTAGTTCTTATGTGGTTAGCGATAGAGTGTTATTTATAGGCAGAATATATTACTGTATATTAAATTATGTTGTAATTGCTACAGCAGTATATTGGCTATAGTCAAGTGAACCCAGAAGCTTATATTGCTAGGGTTTATATTTTGGGGGAATGTATTATTCTCCCAACCTTGGTTAAATTCTCAAGGCTCACCATAGTTTCTATTACAAAGGAAAATCCATGTCAATGCATGAATTTCAGGTAAGCATATTGTGCTGCGAATTTTCCCTCAGGGAGCATTGGCATGGAAGGCATTACAGTAATTTTCCATCATAGAACTCTACAATAATGCGGATTTCAGGATAGAAGCATGCAATTTTTTTTAATACTGTTTCCCAGGAGATTTTCCCAGGGACTTAGAGACCTACACTGCCCTTTGTGGGGCATTGCATTTTCTAATACTACGTACTCTGAGCCAAGGTTTCTTCTCAATGTTCTGAGAAACAACGCAACTAGCTATACCTCCAACACTTAATAAAAACGATGACATCATTGTTAACATTTAAAGAAATAAGAGGACGGTGCTTTCTTTGACTTGTTTAGATTAAAGACCAATAATAGTGATTTCTTTCTCTTACTAGCCAAATCATTAAATCAGTCGTTTTCTCTCACTGTGACCAAATCATTGAATCATTCATTTGGCTAATGTTGGATCTGCATTAAACCAAAATGATGGATTCTTCAGTCATACTTTTTATAGACAAAAATCCTCAATGCTTTGAACTCATCCCTTTATTCTAAAAAAAAAAGTTTGTTTTGTTTTGTTATTTTCCCAAGCTCCAGAGTTCAATTATGGCTAACTAACAGCAATTTAAATAGCATTTAAACAAAATAACCTTGGCTTCTAGGTTTCTAACAGGGCAGTTCCTAAGTAAATCTTCTTTGGTTAACAGCTGTCAACTGTCATTGGGCACCAGGTAATTAAATTTGAAGATATGCTTTATGGCTCAGAAAAATAGATAAAATCCTTGGACCAGAAAGGTCTTCAGTTAATGCGGTTATTCCTCCCTCTGGTATTTGAATTAATGCAAGAAATTGATTATTTTCTAATGAAGCAGATAAAGAGGAAAACCGCCATTGTTTGTTACTTGCAACTAAACTTTGGTTGAGGTTGTTTCCCTGACTAAGATCACACTCTTGTTTTTATTTCAGTATAGATTAGGAAGAGAAGGGAAAAAGAAAAAAGAAAATTTGAAAAAATACTGGAATGAAACAAACCATGATAGAAAGAATGAAAAGGTGGCAGGTAGGGGCTGTGAATATTTGGAAGATGTGGCAGTTAGGAAGGGTTTCTTTTTCTTTTCTTTTCTTTTCTTTTCTTTTCTTTCCTTTTCTTTTCTTTTTTCTTTTCTTTATTTCTTTTCTTTTCTTTCTTTTCTTTTTTCTTTTCTAAGATTTTATTTATTTATTTGAGAGAGAGAGCACACAAGGAGAGGGAGAAGCAGGCTCCCCACTAAGCAGAAAGCCAGACATGGGGCTGGATCCCAGGACCCTGGGATCATGACCTGAGCTGAAGACAGGTGCTTAACCAACTGAGCCATCCAGGCACCCGTAGGAAGGGTTTCAACAACAGGAAATGCAAACCTCAATGTGTCTAAAAGAAAAATACATGGATTTTTTTTCCCACTTCTATAACAGAAGTAGTCCAGTGATAGGGCAATTCCAGGGTGAGTTCGGAGATTAAATCATTTCTTCAGCCAGGTTTTTTTCTAAATTTTTGCTTGCCATTCTCAGCTAGCAATCTGCTTGGTAAGCTGCAACTGTGGCACATATCATATCCCAAATGTCCAGAGGCAGAAAACGCACCTCTTTTCTTGTGTCAGTCTTGAAGACGGAAGAAACCTCTTCCAGAACCCCTGCAGCAGGCTTCCCTTTAAATCTCATTGACCAGAACTCATCACATGTCACATTTAAACAACTTACTGGCTAGGGATGGGTGGGACGACTATGGTAGGTATAGACCAGCTCTGCCTACAGGGAAGACAAGGAAAATTCTCCCCGTTAGATGGAAGGTCAACAGTGTCTCCTGCTCAAAGGAGCATACCCTGATTCTCTACTGTGTGCTGGTGCAACATCTTTTGAGCTGTGTGTTAATATAACCGATTTATAAGGAAATCAAAACTGCACTAAGTGTGGTAGCTTTCTTAAAATAATATACTCAAGTGATGAAGCTAGGATTTCAATTCAGAACTGTCTGACTCGGATTGTATAGTCCACATCCCAATAGCACATTGTTGCCTATACATCATGATTCACTTTCAGTTTCAATTTCAGAGCTGCTCTTTTTGAATGAAACAATCAATGCATCTCTATGTTTTGCTTTTCACTTTAGATTTACTCCCCTCAGAGCTTCTTCTCAGGGCTTCCTCAGAGCTGTCGACTCTCAGAGACTCACCTAAACCCTGAGAAGAATTGGAAAAACTCTACCTGCAGATTTGATGTTTCTAATGGCAAATTGCTATTCTAATTTTACGTGTTTGTGGGACATATCTGCTTTGATTTGAATTTAATCTGTCAACACTCAAGCAATCTCTCTACCAAAGAAATTTCCCCTTCAAATCCCCCCAAACTAGTAAAGGCGTGTTCGTTTCCCCTGTTCTTAGCTTACAGCTTCCTTTTACCCCCGGACCAGCTTCATATAAAATCAGTTCCAAATCCTTTCTTTTGAGCATTCTGCACATCAACTCTTCTTTCCACTTTTAGCATGTCAGCGTCTTTATCAACATCATATCTGGAATATCGTCATATCTTAGTT
This sequence comes from Ailuropoda melanoleuca, assembly GCF_002007445.2. Classification (NCBI taxonomy): domain Eukaryota; kingdom Metazoa; phylum Chordata; class Mammalia; order Carnivora; family Ursidae; genus Ailuropoda; species Ailuropoda melanoleuca. The sequence goes on along the minus strand of NC_048218.1, from coordinate 132,155,943 downwards.
TTCCAGTCTCACGTACTTTAAAATTATCCTGCCACTCAAACAAATTATTTTCCTTTAAAATGATTTATTTTACTATTTTACTTCCTGTTCAAATAATTTGAGTACATTCTACATGTGAGAAAATGAAGTATTAAATATACTAATAAATAAAAATCAGGCAATCTGGTCCTCCATGTTTTCTCCATGTGTAAGGAATTGTTCTTACCTTGCTGGCTGAAGCTTGATGTCTTTTCCCAAGTCATAATAATGTAACCCATGTCACTATGGGACAGGCACTCTTTTAAGCACTTGATGTATATCAACAGTTTAAACATCACAACACCCCTTTGAGGTAGGCACTATTATTATTATTCTGACCTTCCACATGAGGACACTAGAGTGCAGAGAGATAAAGGCACCTGCCAAGAGTATATAGAAATGAAGTGGCAGAGCTCGAATTCAGACTCCAGTGGTTGGGCCCCAGAGGCCGTGAACTCAGCCACATTTTATATCTCTAGTCCATGTGTTTCGAGTTATTTGCTGAAGAGGTATGTGTTGAACATCTATTCTTTACCCCAAGCTATCCCTTTCTCTTGATGTTTTTATAGAAAAATTATCCAACCAGGAGTCTCCTCCATGTGATGAAAAGCAAGCTTTATATAAATTTTAGGCAAAATCAAGTCAGCCTTTGTCTTTGCAACCTTTGGGGGACATTTGTTGGATTCTATATTCTCTCTCATGTTCTGAGCTCTTGGATTTTTCCCCCCTACTTCAGCAATAACCTCTGGTCTGGCAGGGGCTGACTTTTCTCCTGAATGACATCCCTCTCCTCTGTCTTGCTCTCCTCAAGAAAGAAGCAGTTCCAGTTTCTGGGCTAGTGGTACCACTGCTGCCAACTGCTCACCTGTCTGTCTGTGATGCCTCCTGGGGCTCAATAACTTAGAACTTAGGTTAGCACGCCACATAGCACTCTGCATCACAAATCTCGGATTTCCAGATCTGTCATCTTGTCTCTTATTTACATCATCTTTCGATGTCTTTTGTTCTTGTCTTCTCTCGTGATTTACTTCTCAAGACTCTTCTGAGGTATTTTTATAACTTCCACATAAAAAATTCCTACACTTTACTGTTGTTGTATGGGCAAAATATCAGAGACTATGTTTTATGATCATGTGTTAGTAATTTTAGAAATCTAGTTCCTTAAATTAAAAGAAAAAGGGAAAAAAAAGAAAAATATGTACCCATTTATCTAATTCCATATGTCTTTTTGATAGTAACTCAAATTGGATAATACTATACTAAGACTAACTAATAATTATTAGAACTTATTGAATACTTTCCCTGTCATTTATTTCTAATATTTACATGTATTAATTCAATTGATTTCCATGGAGACTCTTAGTAGAGATGATATTGTTGCTTTTTGCAAATGAGAAAATTAAAGCCCAAAGAGGTTAAGTAACTTGTTCAATGTCACAGAAAGTTTGGTACCACAGCCTGGCTTCATAATCACTATGCTACTCCTATATAACATTTTCGGATTCTTGGCTAGATGTAGAACTGCTTGAAGAATATAATGGCAAACATTCTGAATTGATATGCCCAGGAAATAGATTAAATTTGTGGCTTCTCTATCTTTGCATATGGTATATGGCCCAAGAGTTCATAGAATATAGTTCATGGCTTTCTATAAGAATTCTTATCATTTCAAATTTTGGTTTAAGTCACACCACAGCCTACAAGAATTTCTAGAAGTGTATTTGTGATTCAATGTCTAAAATTTAGAAATAATTCATCACTGAAACAGTAAATTATGAAAGCAAACTCTCTTGTAGACTTTATCACTCTCTTAAGATCATAATCCCAAGAACAAAGAAATACTGAACCATTTGAATGGGGAAATTGTAAATTGTACAGAGGAGCATTTGGCTGGAAAGAAAATTTAATCTGCTATACTGATTATTGATTTTTTTAATTATGACAGGTGCATTAATTGTCCTCAAAGTTTAGCTATGTAGGCACAAATTTTACATATAAGGTAAAATAAGTTAAATGAGCATGAGTCAGTGATCATTGAGTACTGAAAATCTAAACATTCAGGTCATCTGAGTGTTTGTGGTTTACTTTTTGATATATACATAGGCAGACTGTCGTTTTTTTTTTTTTTTTTAAAGATTTTTTATTTATTTATTAGACAGAGATAGAGACAGCCAGCGAGAGAGGGAACACAAGCAGGGAGAGTGGGAGAGGAAGAAGCAGGCTCATAGCTGAGGAGCCTGACGTGGGGCTCGATCCCATAACGCCGGGATCACGCCCTGAGCTGAAGGCAGACGCTTAACCGCTGTGCCACCCAGGTGCCCCTAGGCAGACTGTCGTTTAAACAACATTGCCTTCTGAATGAGCTATAATGGGCAAAGAGTAGATTTGTTTTCAAGTAATTTATAGAAAAAATTATCAAACTAGTTAGAATTATGTTGAGGAAGTAAGGTAAATATTTAGAGTAGAAAATACCAATCCTAAAATGACAAATGTATTGATAATAACCATAAAACATTAAGAGAAACTAAGAAGACATCACACTGTCATTGCTTTTGGTTTTTTTGTTCAATCTGCTCATTTACTATATTTTTTTGGTTGATCTGATGATAGCCAGTGATAAAAGTGAGTTGAGATTCTGGCAAAACATGAATAATTTTACAATAAAATAGTATCATAAACTTCAACATTGCAGTTATTGATTTATTTATGTTTTACTTCAATATAGAGGCAATAAGTAAAAATAACCACTGACATAATTCTATTTTAAAATTAATTTATTATCATAGGAAGGAAAATATATCTTAACTTTTTTTGTAAATATTTCTACAAAATAGTTTTCATTAAAATAATGGAATCATGGAACCAAGATCCTCTATTTTCACCGTGCTGTTCACTATTTCAGAGCTTCGAGAAACCAAGACCTCTGAATACTTCAGCCTGTCTCACCACCCTTTAGACTACAGGATATTATTGATGGATGAAGATCAGGACCGGATTTATGTGGGCGGCAAAGATCACATTCTTTCCTTGAATATTAACAATATAAGCCAAGAACCTTTGAGTGTAAGTTTATCATTTCTGTGAGGGCCATGTTGACTTTGTTTCCTTTTTCTTTAAAAATTTCAAATACAACGAAAAAATTGTGTATTCCATTACAACTATAGAAAATACAGGCCACATGTCAATAAATAATTGGAAGTTAGTACTTACTTCATGTACTGAAAATATATTCAATTCTGTTCTCACTGTCTAGCTTCATAGATTTTAACACTTTAAAACCTGAAAACTAAATGAGAAAATACTTCCTATCTATGTGTTTGCATACGAGTGCGTGTGTGTGTGTATACGGAGAGAGAGACAGACAGACAGAAAGAAGCATACAGTATAGCCTGAAAAAATGATCAGACCAAAGGGAGATCTACCTTGTCATCTGTATGTAATCCAAGAAGGCCTAAAAGGAACAGTTATTAAGTGCACTGTTCTGTGAACAAGTGTGACCTATATTTATCATTCTATTTCATAAGAAGCATATGAATTGATCTTCAGTGGAGTAGAGAGATAAAAGTAAATTAATTATAAGTTTATTACAACAAGGAGACTTCTGAATTTATTATTTTAACAAGGGTCAATGGCTGACAATTAAAAAAAAAATCATCACTGTCAGACTTGACCCAAGGCTATAGTGACTTAGAATACTAGCTGAGTATTTTGGAGAGGGAATCTCTTGGATTCAATCCAGGTTATTTTAGCTGTTGAAGTACCTAGGGGCCTGTTTTAAGTAAATCTACCAGCCTGGATGTGTGGTTTACCAAAAACAATATTAAACCAAAATAGCAATATAAATGCAAATTCATTGTGATGTAAGCAGTTGAGAAAAGCATAGTATAAAGGTAGGGAAATATACATTTTATTGTACACATTAATGACCTTATTTCAATGATATGTCATTAGGAAATGGGCACATATTATTGAAAGACTTTTGTTAAAGGAAAAATTGTTGAGAGAAATAAAAAATTATTAGAATAAAATAATAAAATCTTCATAAATTTGAGTTTATAAACTGAAAGAATCTTAAAATATAAATATAGAAATGCCTTAAAGAAATGTGTTAGCATAAAGTAAATGAAGAGCACTGAGCTGTCATATATATAAGGGAGATTATGCAACCTTTATTTTCCTTTCTGAGCAGGTTTTCTGGCCGGCATCTACAATCAAAGTCGAAGAGTGCAAGATGGCTGGCAAAGATCCCACAGTGAGTGCCTAAAAAAACTCCAAAACTTAAATATTTAGTCTTTGAATCCATGTACCTCGAGTGCAGCCAAGAGTGAGACAAAGGGTGTTGGTATTTTAAATCCTCTGCTGGACACATGGTAAAAAATGTAAATGCAAAGAAATTGGAACTCTCAAACACTGTAACTTAGGAATTCTTGACTGGGTAAAAATGTCTTGCCTTGCTTTCATTATTGTGTCCTGACACTTTTCATGATGGATTTCAGTAATAACCCCTGTTCCAGTGGATCCAACCTGCAGAATTCTCAGCAGGCCACTGAAATAATGATAATGCAAGTGTCTGGAGAGGCTCCCAGATATCATGTGGGCTTTTCCAAAGAAAGATCTCGGCAAAAGGGTACTGGTGAGCCAGCACATTCCAGAGGCATAAATCACCAATGATTACCGGTATCTTTGTTAGTTAAAAATAACCGTGGAAACAAAAATCAAGGCAGATATGAATATCAATAAATATTCAGTGTGCAACATTTGTATAAATTCTGTATCTTTAGGTGGAATTCCATATGAAGAGTTAAGAAAGAAATCTATATGGATTTCTGCAAACAGCTTGCAGAAACTGACACATTAAATTATTCTCAAATATTATAAAACAAATACATGGAGCTGATCTTTAATGTACACCTTATTTAATTTTATAATGAAGCATGTGTATCATTTTACCTTCTTGTCTCAAATCATGAAAAATATCATAATGGAACCGTACATCAGAATTACCCATTCTTACACAAATAATTTGGTAGAGAAGTTTTTAATGCATATATTCACTTTTTCATTCATTCATTCAACCAGTATAGATTGAGCCCCTACTATGTGTCTAGCATAGTGTTTATTGCTACAGACATAATGTATATCAAAATAGACAGTCTGACTCTCCTCAACTTTATTATCTTGCTGAGAAGTCAACATTAATCAAATGAGCATGGAAGTATACGCCTATGCAGGTATGAAGTTGAAATATGGTGGCTGGGTAGAAAAACTAGTTTTTGTACACACACATACACACAATCAGATCTGAGGTCATAAGAAATAACAGCTTTGACTTCATGTAAAAAATGTTGACTAAGCACTCATTGTAAGTGTGGAGTAAGAAATACTGATTTCAGGATCCAAGGCTATGTACTGAGCTTTGATAGTGAGAGTTTCAGAGATTCATCATGGTGGTTCAAGGAAAAGGCTAATCCTTGTGGAAGGAGGAAGTGTGAAAATTAAACTTTTATTCTCATTGACTCTTAACTGTGCAGGTATGAGGTTCTGAAAAGGTCTGGTGCAAGACAGGGCCATGGAGACTCTGGCATCTAGTATCTCTGGGTCTCACTGGAGGGTGTTGTAGAGAGCTCACTCAGTTCTGGGTCTCACATTTTCAGTTTTAGAATTCACCTTTTAAGAGAAATTTTCAAATGGGCAGAAGCTTGCAGAAGGCATATTTGCTCCCCACTGTATCTGCTGGGCCATAGTCTGCAGGAAAAAATCCAGGAAATTGTGTAAGAAACACTCAAAAGAATGCATTATGCTTGTCCTCTAGGGAACAAATAGTAGAAAGTATAATGTTGTGGAGAAGTCTTTTTTTGTCCCATGAAGCTATTATTTCAGTAATTGTGCATGAATTTAGATGTTTTCTTTCATTCTCTAATGTAAAGATTTGGCCCACTGATGTGTATCCTACCATGTCTTGCTTTTTGCCACGATAATAACCTGTGACTATAATTACTGGATTTAGTTATCCTCTTTGTTCAAAAAGATTTTCATTTCCCATTCATATGAAGTGTCACAGATAGAATAAGTAGGATTTAGATACCCTTGCGCATTCTCTCTCCAAAGACTGATGTTGATTTTCTGAAGAATCTTAGCCAAGTAATTTGATGTCTTTCTCCCTTTGGCAAAATAGAAATGCTTTGTCATTTGCTTTCTTATAATTAAAAGTCATTAGATGAAATCTTCAATACATGTTTACATTTTCCCATAGTTTTATCATGCTGTAAATATCATTCATGGATATCTTTAAATTCTGCTATACAGCCCATTTAAATTCTGCTATATAGCTGTATACATACCAGAAGTAACTGGTGGAGGGTTCTGTTCTAGTATGGCAAACATTGTTGGGTCCTGGGAAATAAACTAACTCTTCCAAATACATGTTCGGTCTATGCAAGAGAAGAGGATGTTTGACAAATCCAGTTCATTTCATACATGTGAAGTACTTACAGAGAAGCATCCTTTAATCAGACCACAAGAAAAAGACCAGTGGTAGAAAAAAGAAGCAAAATAGTCTTTAGAAATTCTACAAAGCAGCATATTTTTATTACGTTCTTTAATGAAACTAGATAGTTAAGTGTCTCTTAATACTGTTAGAAGAAATATCATCTAATTCTTAATATTTTATTTAAAAACAGAGGAATTTTAATTTGTACAAATCAGTTAGCTATTGTGAAGGAACCAAAGGTGAATAAGATGCAGTCTCTATTTAATAGTCTCTACAAATAGTAGAGATGATGAGACGTACATGCAATAACTATCAAATAATAATAGCCAACATTTAATGGAATGGGCCAGCCACTGTTCTAAGTCTTTCTTTTAATCCTCACAACAATGCTACAAGATGGACATTATTGTCACCATTTGCATTTTTAAGATAAAGAAACTAGTCACTAAGAGAGTGAGGAACTTACCACAGCTGCCCTGCTAGCAAGTGGGAGGAAGGCCACTGTCTGTCTTATCTGATAAAACACGCCATCTCACTAGGAAGAATTCGGTAAATTCTAAGGATACACACAAAAGACAGAAAAAAACACACTGCAGCTGGGATATTTGGGAAAGGTTTAGTAGATTTGTTGGCAACTATATTGGGTCTATGTTAACCTTTTTCTTTACTTTATTTCAATGGTTCTGAAATTCCAATAAGTTATACCCTTTTCCTCTTTTAGCCTTTGACACCAAGTACATGTGACTCCCTTCTCACTCAATTAACTTACCATCTTTTTAACCTGGGAATCTTCCACCTACTCTGTCAAGTAACAGTGCAGATGTCACTTCTCTGGAAAGTCTTGTCTGCCCACCCGGGACTGGGCTAGCTGTCCCACTGTGTACGCTGGAAACACCCTGGCTCATATTGCGCTGTGTTTGTAGCTGTAACTCTCCCCTTACTCTTCCGATCCCCTTACCGATCGGAAATACTGGGTAGTGTTGTTATTCTCTGTGCTCAGATCTGTTGTATCTAGGCACTTAATAAAGTTAAACAAGATCTGAAAAAAATTCAAAGCAAGCATGGGAATCTGTTCCAAGTGATTGTCAGAAGTTGGGGGTAGGACACGGTAGATGGTGAGTTTATTAATGCCTTTAAATTAATACTATTTGTAGTAAATTCATATTGCACATATTTTAGAAGTTCATTTTGGTTAAATTAAAATATTTTGATTTTAAATATTGTATGAATCATCTACTTAAGCAAAACATAAACTAGCGACAATTAAAATCCATACTGCTATAGCAATTGAAAGAAAATATACAGGATGGACTCAAGTGTCTCATTTCTTTAGATTTTTTTAACATACCAAATTTTAATTAAAGTTAGAAAAAATAACACTTATAAGAAAATAATTCAATATAAACAAAAATCTGATCCCAGTAATCATATATCATAATAAACTAATGTTTATAAAGAAAATATATTATCATGGTGGGAATATAGCTAATTTTCTGCCTAGCTAAAGAGACTATAACCTGCCTCCCATTTCCCTCTCTGCCCCTCTGTATTCACATTCCTCCATGCTCCATTTATTTCTAAATGTTATTATTTTATTCATACTCTAAATAAATTGAGCTTAAACAGTAGCACATGCTGTCAAACATATCCAATGCGATAGGGCATAATGAATGCACTAAGTAAATACTGTAAGAGATTGTTGGAAAATTAAGCAGGATTACATATATTTAGACATATGTGCATTACATGCAAACAATGTCAAACTTTATGTATTAATTGCAGAATATCAGTTTCCCTATTTATGTGTCCAAAGGATCCCTAATTCCTGGAAAATGTATTTTCTTTAGAAATACATTTATCAAAATACCTTGATTTTTTGCCCACACCAAAGAAGTGTAGGCCAAGAAGAAAAGAATAAGAGGGACTTTTTCCCTCATTGCATAGTCTGGGCCATGAAGAGTCAATATTTTTAAAGCTTTTTGTATCTGTGCTCCAAGACATATTTTCAAAAACATCTATGTTAAAAATTACATAACAAATACATGTTCAGTACAGAAATCTTTGGAGACCTAGAAAAGCATGTAAAAAGCAACAGAAAACAATCTCTTCTGAGCTCTTTGACCCTAAAGACTTAACCTCTCCATGCCTCAGTTTCCTTCTCTGCATAATGGGCATTCTCATAATACCTTCCTTATCGGGTTGTTATGAGGATTAATGAGTTAATATTTAAAGAGACCTTAGAACAGTACATAGCACATGGTAAGTGGTATATTACTATTAAGTAAATAAAATAAATTCCACTACCCAAATGTAATCACTTAAAAATTGGGTGTATATTTTTGCAGCACTTTATTGTTTGAAATTTATAGAAATATAAATAAAATGGTATTATATTCTGCAGAATGTTAACAGCTTGATTTTTCATTTAGCATTGTACCAGGAAACAGGTTTAAAAACTAAGCAATTAAAAAAAAATCCACAGCATTTAACTTCACTGAAGGCTCATTCTCCAAACCTTTCATAGATGTCTGCTACGGTCAGGGCCTGTAATAAGCTCTGTTCAGGACAAATGCCCTGTCCACTTCACCAGGTTTTTTCTGACAACTGAAATCAAAAATATATATGAAATAATCCAATATCTGACACTGTGCCTATTTATTATGTGCCAATCACAATTCCAAGTGCTTTATTAGTATATTGCTCACAACAAATGTTATCATCACAATTTACAGGTAAAAAGATTGAATCACAGAGAGGCTAAGTAAATGTCTCAAGTTCAAACAGCTACTGAAAGATAAAGCTAGAGTTTGAACCCAGGTCAGTTGGCTCTGAGATTTGTACAGTGAAATCCACCATCTACTGCCCATGTGAAGATTATGGCATGATGACAGACCAACTCTAATTGCCACTCTGGTTTCATCACACAGTAATTCACTCTCCCCTCTAGGCACCGTTTCCCGAGTAAATCCTGCTCTGTCATGCCTCCATTAGTTTGTTCATGTTCTTTTTTTCTGTTGGAAAGCTCTTTCCTTATGCTTTTGCCTGTCAAACTATCTAGCTTATTCTTCAAGTTACAGCTCCAATGACACCCCCTTTCAAACCCTTACACCCAGGTCAGCATTATTCTCTCTTCTCTCCTCCTATAGCACATTTTTTAAAAATATAACTCTATTATAGTATCTACACAGCCTCATGTATTATGCTTTCCTTCTTCTGAAAGAAGAAATTGAATCTATTCATTTCACTGTTGTTGGCACCATTTACAGTGTTTACATAGAATGAGTTCAGTAAATATGTGCTGGATAGCATTAATATGATTGCTATGGTCTAAATCAGAAATAATGTGGATAAAAACTATGGAAACAGAAAGGACCTAGAAAATGATTTTCAATAATTAACTGATTTGTTTTTCCTTTGTGTTTTTCTCTGTGGGGAAGTTTGGAGGGGCACACTGTGCATCATCAGGTAGTCTGGGAATCTGTCTCATGGTTAATCCACCGCTTTCTTTAGAAAAAGTGGATGCTGGAGGGTAGACATGGTTCAAGACCCAGCTCAGTTACTTATTAACTAGAGCACTTCATTTAACCTCTTTGGGACTCAATTTCCTCATCACTAAAATGGAACTAATAATTCAATTGAAACATTGCTTTAAGGATTAAAAATACTTAACATCAAAGGATTAAGAGCTCTGTAAACATTAATAACTTGGAGAAACTCTCCTCAACCCACTGTGGATTCCTCACCCAATGACAAATTATAAAGTGATTAAAAGTATAAGATTCAACGTTAGACACATTTGTGCTTGAAAATCTGTTTTACCTGTTTCTAGCTCAATGACTAAACTAAAAAAGCTCTATTTTTCTGAAAGGAGTTGAGTTGTACTAAACTGAATGAATGTGAAGTGCCCAAGTGGCATAAGAACATTCAATAAATATGAGCTATAAAGGTGAAAAATCAAACCTCCTGGGAAGTAAAACAGCTTAAATATGTAAAATGATCATTCCAAAGTCTAGCACATAATAAATTCCCAACAAATATTGACCATGATAAGTAGATATAAAATATAGATAAAAACATATACATGAAACAAGTATAATCTGTATTTGAAATATGGAACATATTAATGATGTCTTTCTTTTTACCAATACCAGTAATTCATGACAGTAAATTGTCTACAAAACTCAAGACGACATATAATCTATTATTAATAGAATTCAATTCATGTCTTATATAGGCAAATAGTATATACAGAATCCCAGAATGACTAAACTTGGATGTGAAAAAATAAACACAAGTCTCATTGCTTACAGATAAACTTAACATAGACATATTATATAAACACCATATTTCATCTATTATTTTTCTACAGAGAAACACGTTATCTTATGTAGTCAATTTCTAGGTATCTCTATAAACAGGTGTCAAGATACAGTGACACTATATATTTAACAAAATTCTTGACATCTTAAAATAAAAATAAAGTATATAGTCTGGTCTGTAAGGATTAATTTCTTTAACTGTAGAGCTAATGATTGATTATTTCATAATAAAATCCATAAAAGAAGCATGTACAAAATTACTACATATAAAAATAAGCATATATTCACTGGCAAGTAATAATATAAAATAATATTATGAGAAAATATAAAATAAGGTTGACTTTAAATTAAATTTGATTTCTACTAAAAAAATTTAGCTTCTACTTTAATAGAACTGGTTGTTTTTTACTTTCCTAATAATATAAATAATAAATGTGCTTATAAAAAATTAGTAATATGGTACCAAGAAGAGTAAAAAAAAAAAAAGAAAAAGAAATATATGCTGTCTGACACCCATGGGAAAACCACTGTTACCTTTTAATATATTTATTTATAAAAAAGAATTGTCCTTATAATATCATTTTATTTATCTTTTATTTTTTTTAAAGCTTTTATTTATTTATTTGAGGGAGAAGTAGAAAGAGAGAGTACAAGCCGGGGGAGCGGCAGGCAGAGGGAGAAGCAGGCTTCCCACTGAGCAGGGAGCCTGATGCCGGCTCAATCCCAAGACCTTGAGATCATGACCTGAGCCAAACTCAGACCCTTAACCAACTGAGCCTCTCAGGCACCCCTATAACATCATTTTTATGATGTTCTTTGTGAAAAAAAATGACTAAAGAAAACAGCATTCAATCTCAAGCCTGCTTAATTTGTAGTCAGCAAGGGATAGGGAGTCTAGCAATATACAACATGCAATGATTAGTTCAGTCACAGAGATCTACCTTTGGTGCTGACCACGTTTATATACTTCTGCAAGGTCAGAGTCAACTTATAATTACCATAATATTTTGCACATCATTGAGTGAACAAATGACAACTTTTCCAATGGTGGGGCTAGGAGCAGGTGAAAAAGAAAACTGGGAAAGCAAGTATTTTAGGGGACGAAGGCCAGAGAGGTAGTGATTGCATCACAGTGCTAGCATGTGTTTACAGTCTGCTTTATTCACCCACTGTAAAAGCCAATAATAGTGTGTGCCATTGTGTAGTAATGTTGATATGGACCTTGTATAAGCCCAGCTTCATTCGAAATATGTTTATATAACGTCTGTGTGCGTGCGTGTGTGTAACGTTTTGAGGAACATTTGAGGAAACAATTTGGTGTACTTCTCAACTTTCTCAAATAGAGTAAGTTCATGAAGTGTCAGAACATAAAAACTTACACAGTATAGAAAATATTGAACTATGAGAAAGATGTGCCATTTTACTCATTATCCAAGTTGAACTACCTTCTTCCTGAAGTAAACCAATAGAATAAACCCTGTTATTCTCTTGCTATCTCCTAACAACAATAAAAAAGTGAGAGTGGAAAGGAAAATATATAGTGGAGTATGACAGTACTACTTAGAAATAGCAATAAAAGTAACTATTACTAACTACTTATCCATCTGTTCTTTCAGCATGGCTGTGGGAACTTCGTCCGTGTAATTCAGGCTTTCAACCGCACTCACCTGTATGTTTGTGGGAGTGGTGCTTTCAGCCCCGTGTGTACTTATTTGAATAGAGGGAGGAGATCAGAGGTAAGTGTAACAATTTTTCATTGTTAGTTTTGGTGTTAGTGTCAAAGATTTCTTAAAACTGTTTTTGAATCTAAAAAGTTGTAATCGATAGCCATTAAAAAGGTTCAAGCCCTTTTAACTCAAAATATGTTTCACTTGGTTACTGTCCCCCAAGTTAAAGTGTAGCTGTTGCCTTCAACTAAATACATACATATTTCTGAATAAAAAAGCTGCAAAAGATAAAGAAAAATGATGTAATTTTGTAATTATTTAGAAAAGAAGGTATTGATACTATTTGCTCCAAGTTATAGAAATATTGTATAACCTCACTTTCTTAAAGCTCTTTTAAGTACTTTCTTATTTAACTTTCAAATTTGGTAAATTTTATGAGATACTTGTAAGTGATATATAAAGCAGGATGCCAGGTGCCTTTGCTGAAAAGAACCTTCTATAATTAATAGACCATACTTTAATTTTAGATCAACATTAGTCTACACAAGACTTTCCTACCTTTATTCTTATATTAGTTAAAATGATTTGGGGTTCTGTGAACAAATGCATTTGCGGAACACTAAGTATATGCCTAATATGTGTAGACAAATACTAGGTTGGTTGAACTTCACCAATGATATTTAAAACCATGTTTATCTCAGTTTACAGTTATTGACTAAGGAAAGTATGCATTAGACCAAAAGGGTTTTTCCTCCTTCCTTAAATCGAACATGTTGTCTTACTAAATAGTAGCATTTTAAAAACATAATTCTTTCAAATTATCTTGCTTTGTTTTCCTTATTCTAGAATGTCCAGTTCTTAAATAATGTCTTAATTCAATTTTAGAGATTAGAACTGAAAAAAAGATTAAATATTGCTACTGATATACCTTATTAAGTTTATTTTCCTTTAACAGAGATTAACGTACTCTAGTACAAATATAATTGAACAATGAGTCTCTTTATATTACTTTATTATTATTTTTTTCAGAAGTAATTTATACATGTCTGAAGATACACATACCTTTTGGTAAACAAAAAGTCATTTAAAAATAGCTGAGTAATTATAAGTTGACCCCAAAATGAGGCATTTCCAAGTGGTTCAAGATGATATGAAATATTCCAATTCTTAAAGAAAAGTAAAGCTATGCTTCTCGGAAGAGTACAGTTGGCTGCATTGAGCTTGTCATTAGAACCACATGCGTGTGATCAATTGATTAAATAAACTACTGCCCCAGACATCTGCAATCTGTCAGACACTCCACTGAAGGCTGTGCAGTCACTGTACAGGCCAACAATAGCATAGCAGTTTTCAGAGCACAGATTTCAAATAAAATCATTTTCCCATGTACAAATTGCCCACTATGCACTTTGAGGCTTAATTGGAAAGTTGGTCCAAAAAATAATCTCCTTTGGAAAACCAGCATGGAATAAAATTTAATCACTTTACTAAATATGAACTACTTTAGTCTCACTTCAAAAGATATATTTCAAAGGGGAAACATTTCCATTAATTAATCTCTTTAAATAATATGTGAACATCTTAAGAGCCAATTTAAGTATGAAAAGTGTTATGAATTTTAAGCTTTGTGTATAGTCAATTCGAATCAAAGGGTTTCACCATAACATCATTTTTTATATATCTATAGTATATAAATAACATAAATATAGAAGCATAATCTATCAAGCATCTACTGTATTTGTTTTCTTTAGTTTAGGATAAAAGATCCGTGAGTGTAAAATGACTGCACGATACAGAGAGTTATGTATTTTGGGAGAATTTTCCTTCTTATGCGTTACTAATGTTGTATTTTGTAATGACCAGAGGTAGTATTTACTGGTAACACCATGTGCTGGTACCAAGATATGGCCTTTTTCCTGTATTCTGAACCAGTTTGAGAGTGAACCAAATTAGGGTGGCATTATCATTACTTATTTCATTTTATTTCTGAGACACTATCTACCACCTTCTATCTGCCTGTCAAATAGCAATTCATTGGTTCTCAGAGGATATTTTATGAGCCTCCTTCACATTTGGAACATCACACACTTTCATTATATCCTCTGAGTCTTCCATTATTCTGTGAGGCTGAGTCAGAGCTTTTCCAGACCATTTTAATGGTGCCCATCCAAAGAGCCTACAAATCCTTGCTATATCAATTCCTAACCATGGTACTTCTCTTCTGTCCACTGCCTTCATTTTCTGTCTTCTGTTCCTAAAAAAAAGATAAAGCAACACAAGTATATAGTGACTTGAAATAATGAATAGAACACTAATTTAAAAACTATAATTGGTTAATTTTGCAGCACATTCTTAGAATATTACTACATCTCATTTATGGTTGATTTTATGATGTGTCCATACATTTGTTCCAGCAGTTGAATACCATTTAAGCCCCTGACTCTGTCAGTCATCAAGCAGATAACCTTACCTTTGAATGACCAAGAACATCATAGGCATTCCAGTTATTCCCCATGCATTTTGAAGTAAATTAGTCACCAAACTTTTCTGCTTCTGCATCTTTCCGTAGCTTTCCTCTTGTTAGAAGAAAAGTTGTGCATTTTCTTTATCAGTAAAGTTCTTTGATCAGTAACCTTCATTATTCTGTTTTATATCTTTGTTTTCTTTCTCCTGCATTTTCTTTTTTCCTGTTTTAAAATAAGATGCTTCTTTTCCTTAAAATCGTTATCTCAGATCTGTGACTTTTTTCAACTCTTTTTCTTTTTCTCTCTTTTACTTTTCACAAAACTTCTCAGATTAGTAGGCTGTATTTTCAACTTTTATATTCCTGTTTTTGTGTCATTATTAAACATTTCTGATCTGACTTTCATTACCACCCATAAACTAAAACTATTTTCTAATGACCAAGATTCCTCAGTGATCAAATTGGCTCCCCTAACCAGCATCCTTTCTCCTAGACTGATCTATAACATGTTGGTCATACCCTCTATTTTTCAATGCCATTATTGGCATCTGTATCAATGGGACATTTTGCTATGCCTTCTTTTCTAATTTTTCACCACCTACTCTCTTTCTGGTCTTACTTGTTTCTCTCATTGATCCAATCTACAAATATGTATTTATTTAATAAGAATAATGGCAGAAACAAAATCATGTCAAAACTTGTAAGCTACCTTTAAGATGTTGGTCTTTATCCTGTGTCAAAGGAGAAGCAACTGTAATGATCTTAAGGAGAAAATGGCATGGGAAGCATTGTGTTGTCACTTTTGTGTTACGTTACAAATGATTTAGAGGGGGAGGGGATGAGAGGGCTATAGTGGGATCAGTCAGAGTGGATATACTAGGCCAAGAAAGAAATTATTTTAATAGGCCGAGAAAGAAAGCAAGTGGCAATGAAGACAGAAAAATAGACTTGAAGTTGAGAATAGTATAGTTGATATTAGTGGTTCTGGCTATATAAAAGGAAATTTACAGTGATAATAGATATTGATATTTTTGCTGCTTGTTTTTTTAATTTTTGCCCTTTTCAGTTATATATCTCATGAACTGAGATGAGAAACAACAAAGAGAATCATGTTTGAGTTTAAGATTTTAAGCCTGGCTTGAGTTTGGATTGTATTGAAAGATCCAAGTAGAAATGTCAAGTAGGCAGTTGAATATACAGTTGGCTATATAAATGTTTGAGTCATTGTTTTATAAGAGTAACTGAAACCCAAGCAATGCATGGGTTTGATCATGCAGAGAAGGTATAGTGTGGAAAGAGAAGACTGATTATGGTTGGGACTTGAAGTTCTCTTAATTTAATGGCAAGGTGGAAGAAAAAGGACATTCGAACATGACTAAGAAGAAACAGCCAGGAAAGAAGAAACCCCCAAGTAGGGGGGGAGAAACAAATTTTTTTTTCATTCTGGTAGTAAAAATAAGTCTTTTAAAAAAGACAGAAATGGGCAACAATCTCAAATATCATTGAGAATCAAAGTAAAATGAAGTCTAAAAAATAAACACTGAATTGTGTAGTGTGGTTGCCATTAGGATATAACAAAGGGTTTCAATAGAACAATTGAGGTTGAATGCCCAATTGAAATGGATTGAGAAGAAAATGAGAAGTCACGAAATGGTGATGAGTATATGTAATTCTTTAAGAAATGTGATTCTCAAGGAGAGTAATGTGTAGGAGCTGAACGGGTTGTTTAAATGATGATATAAAGGTTCCAGTTAATAAGATCCAAGACGGTGGGGGAGCAGATAATGAAAAGTATAAGTTGCCTAAGAAGACTGGATACAATGAGATCCAAAACATTGGTGAAATGATTGGCCTCGAAGTAAGAGAAAGAGTTCCTCTCATGTGCTAGTGGATGTATTAGTGTATATTCATTTGAGTTTCATAGTGAGAAGTTGAAGATGTCTCATTTTAAGGTTTCACTTATTCTGAAATCATATGATCAATCATTTGTTAATCATATGAGCCAAGAACAAGTTAGATGCTTTGATTACAGTGACAATGGTTTGAAATTATTAATGGAAGAACCATTTGATAAGATTTCCTTGAAAGCAGTACAGAGATCCATTTTGTGTTGGTGATCACAAATCTATATTATGTTGAATTTACCTTGTTGGGTCACCTTCTGCAAAATGCTTATATGTTTGGACACAAATATGGAGAATGTATAGATAGACATGCCCTTCTGGGCTGTGGTTTCAATGAAAAAAAATCACAGATTCAAGGAACTTAATATTTTTGCAAGAAATTAGTAGAACTAAACAGCACAACAAAGAAAGTCAAGAAGAGAGAAGGCTGATGAAGTGGGTTCCTAGGAGATGAAGTTGGAGAATTATTGCTGCATGCTTGAATTTGTGATTATTCAGGTAGAAAACACTCTTCTTGGTGACAAGATCTAGACTCTAATTGTGTGAGAAAGGATGCTGTACAATGGTAGTTCAGTGGAGAGCAGGTGGTACCTAAGCAGTTTCATCAATTCCTGCAGTGCCAACTCTCACTTTTTTAATAAAATATACTGGCAAAACAATCACAAATGGCCTTACTAAATTTTATTGTTTTTCCTCCATTATTTATTTAGTTTAGTCATTGTATAAATACTGATGTTTTGGAAAGCAAACACAGTGAGGAGTCAGGAGACTGAATTTTAATTTTATTTTTGTCTTTTTTTTTGCTACATGATCTTGGGCAAGTTATATTTTCCTCATCTAAAGAGTTAATTCACTGAAGAGGATCATTTTGTAAGACCTTTCCAGGCTAGAGAACTGTGATTCTTTTTAAGTTCTGTGAGTCCCTATCATCTCAGGGATGTCCTGCTGACACAACAAACTCAGCGTAGTGAAAATGAAATAGTTTTATTTTCTTTAAGGAGTCAAAACTTCAGAAGCATCTTTGTTTTCTTCATCTTCCTTAACTACATCCGATTTGTAATTGATTGCCAAGCTCTGTTTTTACTTTACAACCTCTCTTGCATCTTTACTGCTCTTACTATGATCCCTGAGATCCTAACATGTCAGATTATTATTACCTAATTCCTGATCTATTGCAATTGAAAGCAAATCTATTTCTTCAATCTAGTGTCTGTTTTTAAAACTGCCATTCTCAATCTTCTTAGAACACCAGGGTAAGGCCCAATCTTCTTAAAGCAATGTTTTGATCCTTTCATTTCCATACTCAAAAAATATTGAGCCTAAATTTCTTTCAGGGAAATTTTGAAAAATCTTAGCTTGATAATTAAGATCCTCCATCATCTAATGCAACCTACAAAAGTGAAAAATTTTGTCTTTGAATTTTAGTAGTAGCTTTTGCTAACTTTACTTAAGAAAAAGGTAAATATACCAACAAAATATTCCCTTTCCATTAGGCTACACTGACCATCATATTTCAAATTGAATCATTGCCTCCAATCCCTGGGTTTCCCAAGTTCCGTTTTCTGATTAATTTTTCTCCTGACCACTGAGCACCATCTAGCGTATTCTATATTTTCTGTATTTACGCTTTTTATATTTATATTCTCATATTCTCCATCATTATATTATAAATTACTTGAGGATAAAGATTTTTGTCTATCTCATTTACTGTATTCCTAATATTTTGTTGGCACCTGGCATATAGGAAGTGCTTGATAAATTTTTGTTAAATAAATGAATGAATGAGTAAAAAGCATGTTATCTACATTACTGATTCAACTTTGTTTAATCTAGCATAATGCTTATATAACAAAACTAAGTGGTAATATAAATTTTCTATTTTATAAATGTCTTGATTATTTTGGAAATATTATAATCCTTGTATACATTATTCCTCTGTGGACAATTTTCTTCTTTTGGCCAATTTTCAACATATCTATCTCAGCTTTACAATGATCCCTGATTCCCATGTGATTTTTGCTGATACTGATTTTTTTTTTCTGGTATGGATTTGAGAACTTATTGGATCAGCTTTATGGGGACAGTAGTAGGATGAAAACTTTGACCTGCTGAACTTTTCTTATAAGTTACAGATGTTTTCTTCATATAGGCCAAGAAAGTCTTAATAAAGTAAATTGAGAAGACATAAAGAAACAAATGGAAAGCATGTTATTTGTGATGATGCTTTGTTTTACTAAAGAACAAATTGGTTACCTAAATATAAAGTTATTTATTATAGCTGTATTTTTATTTTATCTATAATAAAGGACCAAGTTTTTGTGATTGACTCCAAGTGTGAATCTGGAAAAGGACGCTGCTCCTTCAACCCCAATGTGAACACAGTGTCTGTTATGATCAGTAAGTGGAAAATAAAAGAGGGAGAGGGAAATACAAAATAAAAAGGAAATTAAAGATATTAAATTCAGGGGCACCTGGGTGGCACAGTGGTTAAGCGTCTGCCTTCGGCTGAGGGCGTGATCCCGGCGTTATGGGATCGAGCCCCACATCAGGCTCCTCCGCTATGAGCCTGCTTCTTCTTCTCCCACTCCCCCTGCTTGTGTTCCCTCTCTCGCTGGCTGTCTCTCTCTGTCAAATAAATAAATAAAATCTAAAAAAAAAAAAGAAATTAAATTCATGACACAGTATGCCCATCGAGATAGTAGCATGAATGATCGCTCATGAATGAAGTAATAGAAAGTTGTGAGTTGAGAAATTGTATTTTCTCAGTTGCAAGAATTTGTGATTAAATGATAAACATGTATTTTTTCATTCACTATGATGATGCTGTCATTTCTAGAGCAAGTCAACCATTTACAAAAAAAGTGTGTGTTCATATACATGTAATGATATATATTATAAAGTAATTTTCAGTATTTTCTGTAGTTTTTCTAGTATTAAATATATGCATTTTCCTCATATTTTAGTAATACTTTACAAATGATTAAAATGGTATTTCTTTCAAATGAAAGAATAACAAAATGCATGTGTATATCATTGGGACCAAAAATTAGAAAACTTTGAAATTACAAAATACTCAATTATGTCTGATGCAGAAACTTTTCAGAGAAGCTTCTGAATATTATTTAATAAATGCAGTGTCTTGGAAAGTCTTTCCACTAGGAAGAAAACTGTGTTCACCTATCGAAATGATATGATATATATATATGTATATATATGTGTATATATATAATGCTAGCTAAATATATAGATTTCACTTATTTCAAGTTAAATGCTATGAAAATAAACTAAAAAGATCTGTGAACACTAGTAGCCATAAAACATCATTTAGAACAAAAATGGTTTAAAACAGGACATTATAAATTTTCCTGGTAAACTGTGATAAGTCATTTAATAGTTTTGTCCTTAGAGAATTGGATCTGTTTACAGAATTTGTTAGTTATAGACTTTCCTTTTTAAGGATTTGAGACTGCAATTTCTGTTCTTACATTCTTTTTTTTTTAAGATTTTATTTATTTATTTATTTATTTGAGAGAGAGCGAGAGAGAGCGCGAGCAGAGGAGCAGAAGGAGAGGGACAAGCGGACTCTGTGCTGAGTACGCACTTAGATCATGACCTGAGCCAAAATTAAGAGTTGGAAGCTACCCTGGCACCCTTATCTTTTAATATTTTGATTAACATTAGAACTTAAATTATCAAAGAGTCATTAAACTATTTGCTTACCTTAAAAACTGAAACAAAAAGGAGGAATACGCTTAGTAGCTTGGGTTTGTCATTTTTTTGTTCTACTGATTATCCCTCTAAAATTATCTCCAATATTGCACAGTAAATTTGTGTAGTCATCTCACTTTGCCTTATGGGGCTTGATCATTTTCTGTTCTATTGCAAGGCACTAAATAACACAGATTGTTTAAAGTATTTCTGTATATTAAAGTACCAAGAAACATTGAGAACTGAAGAATTCCAGATTTTATAATATAGTTGTTGCATAAGCCAATGTTCAAATTCAGTGTTTGTTGTTTGTTTTTTGGGGGTTTTTTTTGCTGTTTTACATGTCATTGTTGTAGCACAGGAGGAAGTTAGATGATCTCTCTAAAGAACCTATCAATAGCCTCATGGGGTTTTTCAGTGGAAGTAAAATTGGAAAGCAAAGGATTTTTGGATTAAAGTTAAAAGGCACAGTTAGTTTATCTTTGCATAAACCAACACAGATATTCTGAAAAAAAATCCCTACTCAGAATTCTTTTTAAAGTGATATTAATTATTTCTTATACAAAATAAAGCAGAAACTTCATTATTCTTAACTTGCTATTAAAATTAAAAATAGGGGCGTCTGGGTGGCTCAGTAAGTTGAATGTCTGCCTTTGTCTCAGGTCAAGATCCCAGTGTCCTGGGATGGAGCTGGAATTGGGCTCCTTGCTCAGGAGGAAGTCTGCTTCTCCCTCCCCATCCTCTTGCACTCTCTCTCTCTCTCCCTCTCAAACAAATAAGTAAAATCTTTTAAAAAATTAAAAAATAAAATGAGTAAGAATTGAAGACAGGATATGAAGCCAATTAGACAGGTAGGCTCTTATAATAGTTGGAGACATAGCTAATAAGGTGGTTTGCAGTAGGATTAGAATCAGCCCTCTATGCCATACACCGTCCTCTGAGTGTCCTTTTTCCTTTTCTTCTTGGAAACAGTTACGATAATTGACATCTGTGCTAATCAATCTATTGAAGAGCAGGAATTTATAACCCACCATTTTGGGTGTAATCCGGTATAGTAAAAATGTGAAATAATTAATTACAAAGTTATCTTAATTTAACAACCATGGTTTCTACCGAATTCTTGTGTAGATGCTTCACAAATGTTCACAGAATTTTTAAAAAGCTAAGTTGCTCAAAATGCTTTCATGAACATTTGTTATCTTCCTATAATCTGTTCCCATGGGCTTCAGACCACTACTAGGAAGCAGGACTGGGCAGCACAATGCCTGCCATACCCACTTGCTAACTGGTGGGGTCCAGTTCATGATCTGGTGAGCACGTATTAAAAACATTTCATTCTCCATTCTATCCTGGGTTAACTGGTATTGCTTAGTACAAAGCAGTGAGTTTGGAATGTTGCAGTCCTGCCAAAATGACCATGATCTGAAGATAGCCAGGGGATTAATTCTGGAATATCACTCAGAGAAAAAAGCTACACAGTGGTTCAGTGGGTCAGACTTGAGACATCTTATTCTTTTTTAAATAGACATTTAACTACATTTTTTATTCTAGGGTCACACATACCAATTCAATGCTTACTGTCCTTACTAGGGTAGAAATTAATACAGACTTAACAAATAAACCCAATGTCTAATGTTATGCAAATACAGATTAAAATATCTGATTTTGCCATTAGTGATGATAATTTAATTTTAAGATATATTTTCTTTCTTATCTCTACATTCTGTTTTTTATGGCTTAATATGTTAAACCACATGTGGCTTATTAACATAATATTATGTTTTCGGTATAATGTTAATAATATATTGTGCATTACAATTGAAAAAGTAGCACTTTGTTTACCATATAGAAAACTTCTAGCACTAAAAATTAAAACATACTTTTAATGATAAAATAACTTTATCATTGATAGTATTTTCACAATAAGAACTAATATTTTCAATCTATTTAGTGAAATCATGGAATTTTTAATACGTGGTGAAAAATTGTGAGATCATAAGCCAATTCCCATATTTTACAGAAGAGAAGATAAAGATTCAGGGTACTAAGTGACTTAGCCCTTTTTTCCACTTAGTTAATTCCTGCCAAAATTAGAAACTGAGTGTTCTCTTAACAGTATTTTTTACCTATTAAAAGAAAGTAATAATTAAGCCGTTTTGTTATCTTTTACACATGTATTATTTCTGTCATTTTGGTACACAGCATATAAACTTAGGTTTTTAGTATAATTAAGTATAGGCAGAGGAATTTTTATTTCTGTGTAGAATAAAATTGTTTTGGTAATTATACAGGCAATAATGAGACCAGATTAAATTTAATCCAATTTTTTTCATTTAATGGACAATGGAAACCAACAATTATAAACACTCTGTAATGTGGGTGGTTCCTTCGTAAGTGAGTTCTCCTTGATTTTTAAAATAGCCTTAAAAACATTTAAAATTGTGTTGACATTTTCTTACTTTTTCATAGATGAGGAGCTTTTCTCTGGAATGTATATAGATTTCATGGGCACAGATGCTGCTATTTTTCGAAGTTTAACCAAGAGGAATGCAGTCAGAACTGATCAACACAATTCCAAATGGCTAAGTGGT
Source organism: Ailuropoda melanoleuca (assembly GCF_002007445.2). Classification (NCBI taxonomy): domain Eukaryota; kingdom Metazoa; phylum Chordata; class Mammalia; order Carnivora; family Ursidae; genus Ailuropoda; species Ailuropoda melanoleuca. Next base: position 132,132,782 of record NC_048218.1, on the reverse strand, counting down.
AAGAAACATTTTATGCATTTTGAGAATCATGCTTTAAACTAATTTAATTCTATAATGAAGAAAGGTTAAAATGGTTAAAAAATCAGCCGTGGTGTAACAATTCTGTACTCTATGATTTTAAATATTTAGGATAAACAAATCATCAGAGTAGTCCATAGTTCATATTCTAACTCTTTATTAACCATATACAATTATCATAAGATATATTAATAAATAAAAATGACAATGATATTTATTATATAGGCTCATATGCAAGAATCTTCTCCAGTTGTTTAATTGTAGCATATCACAATTAAATATGCTATTTATTCATTTAGTCTGCTTGAATATTTTAATGTCAAATCTAAAAATTTTCCTTAATTTGACAATTAGATATAATGACTAAGGTATTTTCAGGAACTCTTCCTATTTGTTTTATACTTAGATTCTTAAATTATAAAACTGGTGTATATAATTTTTAATTATTTAGTACGTAACAGAAATTATAGGTATGATAACTTTATGATTATCACTATTTATTTGTTTCTAATTTTGGGTGGGATCACATGAAGTTCACATTATGAAAGATGTTCATTTGACTTTAATGTANAAACTGGTGTATATAATTTTTAATTATTTAGTACTTAACGGAAATTATAGGTATGATAACTTTATGATTATCACTATTTGTTTCTAATTTTGGGTGGGATCACATGAAGTTCACATTATGAAAGATGTTCATTTGACTTTAATGTACAATTTCAATCAGTTGCTGCTGTTTAAAAGAAGTAACCACTAAGATCTTTGTCATTTCTCCCTGGGCATGATTTCTAGCTGACCCTAAATTTGGCAGTTCACTTAACATCGCATAGTAAAGCATGAATCACCACAGTAAAGCATCTTCACTGATAGGCAAGCACAAGAAAGCATTGATTGTCCATTTATTCCTTCAATTTATGACTCCAGTACATCTGGAAACAGAGTATTCTAAAACTTGTTTTGTTCTTGAAATAAGGAATCCTTCTGTGTCTTCAAATGACTGCATTTTTTTCCTTGAAAAATTTCTCCTTCATTTAATATGCTGTATTTTAAGAAAAACCATTTTTCAGATCTTGGACTCCTGGATCCACATTCTGCTTCAATGAGTTTGAGTTTTTATGTACTAGATTGAAAACTATACTTTGAAAAACAAACTTTTTTCTTCTATAAAATGACAATTCTATTCCATGGGAAAAAAACTGGTAGAAAAGCTTTTTAATTTTGTAGAACTCATCAGTGCCCAAAGAATTTTTGCATTTACTGAACTTCTAGAATGTATTGCAGACAGGGGAAAAAATAGTTTAAGCTATTATGTTATAGATATATGTTGTGGCACTTGACATTGCAAATACAGTATGTTGTGTGAATAAAATTACTGCTGTTAGACTGTGCCTATGAACATGGAGTTGTTCTTCTATACCAAAGATGGAGAAGCCGTATGCCTGTGGTCTACTTGGATGAATGGTAGATGGAGTTCCATCTTGAGTATACATATATATATATAGCTTTTGTATTTCTTTCCCAGAACCCATGTTTGTGGATGCACATGTCATCCCAGATGGCACAGATCCAAATGATGCTAAGGTGTACTTCTTCTTCAAAGAGAAACTGACTGACAATAGCAGAAGCACAAAACAGATTCATTCCATGATTGCTAGAATATGTCCTGTAAGTATTAATCTTGTCCTATTTGAAGAAAGACACAAATTCAAATTAAATAAATATGTTTTCTTTAGCCAATGATTTATTTTCCTACTTTTATCTACGGTTGCAGATTAATGAAATATTGAGAGGAGACATTTTAATTTAATGTTTATTCACATCAGTCATACGAGATAAAAAAGCTTTATTAAGGGAAATATTGTGGTCATGGTTTTACACATATAAACAGTTTTGTTTAATTTTTGTTTTTTTATTATTATAATTTTTTTATTATGTTAGTCACCGTACAGTACATCCCTGGTTTTTGATGTGAAGTTCAATGATTCATTAGTTGCGTATAACACCCAGTGCACCATGCAATACGTGCCCTCCTTACTACCCATCACCAGCCTATCCTATTCCCCCACCCCCCTCCCCTCTGAAGCCCTCAGTTTGTTTCTCAGAGTCCATAGTCTCTCATGCTTCATTCCCCCTTCTGATTACCCCCCCTTTCTTTATCCCTTTCTTCCCCTACCGATCTTCCTAGTTCTTATGTTCCATAGATGAGAGAAATCATATGATAATTGTCTTTCTCTGCTTGACTTATTTCACTTAGGATTATCTCTTCCAGTGCCATCCATGTTGCCGCAAATGTTGAGAAATTGTTCTTTTTGATAGCTGAGTAATATTCCATTGTTTTTCCATTTAATGCATTTGCATTAGCTAAATTGTATGTTACAGAAAGAAACAGAACAATTCCTGTCAATAAAATACAGCAAAATGTCAATAAAGACAATTATTGAGAAACTGTCTACAACAATGAAAAGAAATTGATTAATAAAATACAGTCCTGATTAAAAACAGTAAAAAAAAAAGTTCTCGTGTATAAACAGTAAGTATATATAGCAACTCAGGAAAACTCATGATGCCCTCTCATAAGAGTTTTATATGTTTGCCCTGACGTATTTATGATTAGCATGCTTTGTGCAAAAGTGTTTCTTAAAGTGTTCAGTGTTTAAAATAGTTTCTTTTTAAATGTTACAATATTCCTCTGATTGTGGAGCTCATCTGCTTCTCAGTCATTTGGAACAAGGCAGTCAAACCTGCAGTAGGGATGAAAGGCTTCTGGACATACAGAAAAAAAATCAGTAGAGACTATTTGTGAATGATCCAAATGCCATTTTCCCTTCCCTCGCTGGAGAAATATATATATTAAAGCATCTGATTAGAAATACTCAGGATTAAATGATAACACAGAGAAATGAAGGAGAGAAAATAGAACTATTGGAGACCACTTGGTATAAGTATGAACGCACGTTCCTGACCACAGTAGAATTTGCAGGCTTCATTGTATACAGTAATTTATGTTCATATTGAAAATAATGAGTTATTAAGGCAAATTAAATTATGTGTTTGCCATACATTTTCCAGATATTTTTATCATACACTGTTGAATTTAGAAACCTTTAGGGTATATATATATTGAAACATTTTCAATTAATACCATATTGTAGAAAATTAATAGTATAGCTGCAGCTATTTTATAAAATACTATAGATCTTAAATATTCATCTTTGCTGGTATGCACATGTAGTTAACATTTCCACCCTTCAGATTATAACAAATCCTCAAGTAATACAAATCTAAGCTGAATATTAAAATACCCTTTAATATTTATTTAAGCAATCTGAACTGTGTTTTCAAAATGATTTCAGAATGACACTGGGGGTCTGCGTAGCCTTGTCAACAAGTGGACAACCTTCTTAAAAGCGAGGCTGGTGTGCTCTGTAACTGATGAAGATGGCCCAGAAACACACTTTGATGAATTAGGTACGTGGATGTGAGATTGAAAAATGTTTTTTGAAAAAGAGTTTGTAAAATTTATTTTAATAACCTCTCAGAAGAGGGTGTATTTTCCATGAATGTTTTAGCATAAATAATCTGCCAATTTGAATGAATGATCTGGATACTGTTCATGAATTTCCTTAAGTGTTTTTTAAATCTGTTTTGGCCCTGAGTGCACTACTGAAACATTTAGTTCATTGAATTCACCATGATATATGAGTGTGTGTGTGTGTGTGTGTGTGTGTGTAAGAGAGAGAGAGAGAGAGACAGAAAAAGAGGTACTTGGATTAATTTACTTATGAATAATGATATATTTGTGCTTATCTAAAAGAATATGATTTCATATGTATTTAAATTCTAATATTCTGATTTGAAATCAGTTTGTATGAGAATACAGCTATGTATTTTTACTATTAATAGTTAATGAGCAGAATCGAGGTTGGATGAGAAAGTGTCAGAGTAGAAATTAGACATCTTAGTCCTCCTTGGTGAACCTGGGATTAAGTATTCTCAGCATGTGTGACATGAGGAGGTTTATACTTCCCAGGTCAAATAAGGACTAACAATCTGATTCCTTTCTACCGTGGAACAGTTCTCATTTTTAAATCATAATAACTTGATACACATCATAGTGTCATGTTTACTAAGTGCCATTTAGAAATGACTTTTATTTTGCTTTAATCCATTAAAATGTAAACTGCTGGCTATTCTCAGATTTTGAGGCAGGCGATGAGGTAAGTAATAAAAATGCATTACAATATAGAAAAATCTAGCAGTTCTAGCAATCATAGAAACTGATCTCTTCAAAAGCCAGCCAGTGTGTTGATCATAGAAACAAAAGTTTTTGTATCAGCTTTTATAGAAGAAAGTTCCAAGTATGATTTTTGTGTTATAACCTAGTTACACATTATTTCCCTCAAATTCTTTGCAAGTATGTTCACGTTTTAATGGCTTAAGATATTTCAGTCTTTCTTGTTTTTTTAGGGAAAGCCAGACATTTCAGCCTTTTGTTCACATATGGAAAGGCTGCTGGTTATTAATTCATTATTTAAGAGGGCCTAAATTCATTGTGAATTTAAAATAAATACATCTTTCTTTGTATTTCCTAGCAAGAATCTTATTTGCAAAAATGTCACTAAATTCAGATTTTTCTTGTAAGTGTAACAATTGATTATCAACTGGGGTTTCCTACCAAAAATCTACTTCCAGGTTCTATTGTCTTACTGAACCTCACTACCTGTACCTTTGTCTATGGGTGGTGATTTCATGGGTTGTGAGATGCAGCCCCCATTGGGCTTCACGCTCAATGGGGAGTCTGCTTGAGATTCTTTCTCTCCTCCTTCTGCTCCTCCCCCACTTATACTCTCTCTCTAAAATAAATAAATTGATCTAAAAAGAAAGAAAAAGAAAAAGAAAGAAAGAAAGAAAGAAAGAAAGAAAGAAAGAAAGAAAGAAAGAAAGAAAGAAAATGCAGAAAAAAGAAGACATATTTCTGTAGTTCTGCTAACCAGAGACACTCACTGGTAATCCTACTGTATCCTGGTGTATAGTTTTATGGTTTATGTGGTTCTAGCCTATATTATATACCACTGTGCCTTTTCCATTAAATATTACTTCATTAGCATGGTTTCCATTAAGTTCACAGTGTTTATAAATCCCTGTAGTGTTTGTATAATATTTTATTTAACTTACTCTACCATTTGCCTATCATTGAGTTCATTTAGTTGTTTCCAGATTATAATGATTCACCAGAATACCTTTATCAATAATACTTTTCAATACTTTTGAAATTATTTTCCTAGGGTAAATTTTTTTAAATACAGTTAATATTTGGGAACTTTAAAAGAATGCTGTTTTCCTTTTGTAGAGGATGTGTTTCTGCTGGAAACTGATAACCCAAGGACAACACTAGTGTATGGCATTTTTACAACATCAAGGTAATCGTTAAACAATTACAGCTGATGGGTTAAACAATAAACCTTATTGAGTAATAGTAATTACTACAAAACAGTCTTTTCAACTTTTAATTTTACATAGCATTCAGGATGTAATCGTCCTGTTTTATTACTTTTGCCTGATTACCAAAATATATTTAAGCTGAACTAATGTTTTCAAAGTAGTTTTGAATGGAGTGTTTATAATGACTATATGCAATTTTTCTCAAAGAAAGAAAAATATGATTTATAATGCAGGAATAAAGTATATAAGATATTTTGTTTTAAGGAAGTAACTCGAAGACTCATGTTTCACCTAAAACTTTTGCTATTTCTATTAAAATAAGTTCTACTTCTGGAGCTATCTAAAATGATGACTATTCAGAAACTTATAAAATACTGCACCAGTTTTCATTTTCCATATGACAGTATGTTATATATTTGAAAATATGTTTAATGTTTTCTAACTTCTCTGGGATGTCCAATCCCAATTGTCATATATTTCAAGACAGTTGCCATATTCTCACCCTTTCCTAGACATATTTCTGTTTATTCATTTTACACTGGGAATGTCACTCAGAATGCAGCACAATACTCCAGCTGTGGCATGGCCAATGCCGAATGTAATGGCTCCCTTTTATTAGACAACCAATTATAAAGAAAAAAATGAAGATTTTCACATTCTCTTCTAGTGGGGCAAGTAGAGCATAATTGTAAACTGTAATGGGCCATTCCAAGTAAAAGAAAATTACAGGGATATTGATTATAAATCATATTTACACTTGCCCTATAAAATATGTACAAAGATGTCTTTCAAGATTAACAATTTAACTCCTGTTCTAAGAGAGAAAGTAGTCTTGATTTAACTCACAAGGAATTGGAAAAAGCAAAAAGAACCAAATTCTTAAGAAGAAAATGTTCATTTCAAAAAAATATTTTTATAGTGTTTGTTTTTCCCCATAGTTTTTTGAAAAATTCAAAATTGTCATTTCTGACCAGGGATGCCCGTGATTAATAATGTACGTTGTTTTTTTCAATGGCATCTAAGTTTTCCATTAAGCATCTACTTTAAAAGATATATGTAAGTCAGAAATGTTTGTTTCAATTAATCTGCCTTAGTGACAAGATAAATAGTTTTTAGTAAGGATCCGAACAAATTCTATGAGATTTTATTGACAAAGTTAATGTAATGAATCTCTTTTGGACACTTGTTTTTTTTTCTGTCACTAACAGGAAAAATGCATGAACTATGACAACAGATTTTTCTAGCTACTATTTAGGATACATGTAAGAACATTCTCACATTGAAATAACCTTAAGGCAAAGAGATACCATTTTCCCTTAATGAGATTTATTTCTCTGAGTTAAATTATGATAGATTGTATTGACAGTGACTTAGAATTCAAACTGGTATTTTTGACTAAATCACCAATTTCTTTTTTTTGTTGTTGTTGTTAAAATGAACTAGTTAGAAACTTCTTTGACGTGTCCTGTATTTTGGAAACATTGATAACTCTTCTATAACCTATTTGTCTACTACCTCCATGGATAAATTAAATGTTTTAATGCTTCATGTATCAATGGCTTATTTCAAAATAATAGCAGTTTTTTAGCTTTACAGTGCGTACTGTAGCATTCAACTTTTCTATGATGAATTATATCAACTTTTTATCACAAACTTTAGCATCTATTTTTTAAAATTGTGTTTAAAAGTTAAAAAAAATAAGCAAATGGATCTTTCTTTTTTATTTTTTTTTAGCTCAGTTTTTAAAGGATCAGCAGTGTGTGTGTACCATTTATCTGATATACAGACTGTGTTTAATGGGCCCTTTGCCCACAAAGAAGGGCCCAATCATCAGCTGATTTCCTATCAGGGTAGAATTCCATATCCTCGCCCTGGAACTGTAAGTATCTAGGAAATTTTCTTTGTTATTTTGATTCTTAAAAAATATAATTTAACAAGAAATGAATATCATGTTGATGTTTATTAAATATAACCATAGACCTACTGATATACTCATTATGATTTTTCAGGTCATTTGGGATTTTACAAATATATTACAGGCCCTCTACAATTTTTTCTAAGTACTATTACTAATGAAATCTCTTTTAGACTTCAAGACAACTGGATATGTTAAGCCGGGCAGAGAAATTTCCCAATTTTATTGGCATAAAAGCCATAGCTTGGAAAGTGTTAACATTTTGGTGGCAGCCTAAAAGAATATGAATGCTAGTTGCTTTTTATAATATTAATGAATCTCACCTATTTTAATAAAGGAATAACCATATAAGAATTAATTTAGAGATAAAACATATGTAGCTCTTTCAGTTTTAAGGGATTTTTTAGGGATATATTAAAATTATATGCTGTATATTTCTCAGAGTAAGAAAATAGTATGTGTAAACAAACACAATTAAAGTGATGTTATAATTCAATAAAATATTTATAAACTATAAAGTTTTGAGGTATACAAGTATATCCATGTTTTGTAATACTAGCAGTATTAAGAAGTACGTTGAAAACTAACTTTTCCAGCTGCAGTTACAGACAGTGCACTGACAAATTGGAATTGAACTTTTTCAAGGACAACAATGATCGTAGTCCTACTATTTGTTTTTCATTTGGCTCATTATAATGCTTTATTGAATTCTAGAATATTAATTAGTTTTCATCACTATAAAATGTCATATAGTATCGCGAGAAGAGACAATCGAGAGGAATATAATTTTCAGTTGACTCTCAAGAGGAATATAATTTTCTAGTATTTTTGCATTTCATAGAATATGGTTATATTTATAAACTAGGGTGGATGTGAGTAAAGAAGAATGGTTTCATGGAAAATAATCAAAAGATAATTGTTAAAATATTATTTTCTTAAAATGTTTCTTTTTCCTTTTTCCTTGAATATGAAATTCCCTCTACCAATATGCTTTCAGATATTCATCCCACATAATATTTACTAATTGTTGATTCACTTTATTTTTGTGTTATTATTAGAGTTTATTTGCAGTGTATTAATTCAGTCCTTTATTTTCTCATCATCTTAAATTACACTGCTATCAAATTTCTTTAAAAAATAGGAAAAATACTTTGCTAAGCCTTTAAACCTATTTATTCAAAATTAAAAGAACTCAAATTTAGTTCCATCGCTAAGATACTCAAAGATTAATCATTGATACATCTTTTATAGGAACAATTAACTTTTAATTAACTGGAAAGATTCTCTTCATTGCTTTTTACCTAAGAAACAATTAAATTTTAAAAAGCCGCACTTAATCATGGCTGGGGACAAAGTCCTTTCATACAATTCACAATCTCTTTTACATGATCTCTTTTTGATGCTCATAGCTCAACAGAAAGTGGAAAAATAATTATTTTGTGTAACACAAGGAAAATATTAACAGATAAATTATCTTAGGGTAACTTAACTTGGGGTGTGTTAGATAAGAAGCAGAGATTACATAAGAGAAGGCAAAGTGAAAGGGAAGGTGAACAGCTTTCGGATTCCATTATAACTCACAGCTTTCATTATTTCACTCAGTGTATTTCATGCATTCCCAGGTGACTCACTGATAACCTATTCAAAGATAAATCTTCTTTTTGAGAATTATTTGCTATTTGAAGTTGACCAAGTCATTGCTTCATCTTAATACAGAAAATTAACAAGTGAATGTGATTGTATATGCTTTCATTAATTATTCTTTTTAACAACTTATGTATGGGATTCGTACAGGAACAGTTGGTTCGTAAACTCAGCGAAATTCTATTTCCCCCCAACTATTACCTTAAGAGAAATTTCCCAGGTAAACAAATAAAACAGATAAAAGAGAGCCATACTCATTGAATCAGGTTTGAGGCCTCAGAGCCTCAGTCATTACGAGTGAGAGCTTGTTTATACCCAGTTTACAAGAGCAGATTGTGTGCACCTCATCTCAAGTAAGGATTCGCAGTACTAACGGAGATCAACATGGGGAGAGGAGTTACAGTTTGGAAATTGACATGCATTACAATTCAGGGATTTTTTTCCTGAAGAAAAGCCACCTCTGTTCCCACCCCTTGTCAGACTCTTCACCCGAATGACAGTTCAAAAAGACTCTCAGGAATCATATTGAGAAAACCACTCGTGTCGAATAGCAATTATTCTACATAAAATGGGGGAATAGATAAGCCCCTTTTAGTACAACAAAATAAACCAATGCTAAATTAGAAAATTCAGCTCACAGTCCCACTTTTCACTATTTCCAAGCTCCTAAGAATAAGCATGGTTTTTTTCTGTTGTAAAGCAGTGCGGTATAAGCCAGGGTTTAGTAACACACATCTGGAGCTGACGCCGTGAAAAAGGGAGTAGTCAGTACTTGAGCCATATTTCTATAATGTGGTTTCTTACATCTGGTGCTGAGACCAAAGCAGCTCCCTTAAATAAAAAAATTGTCAGATGAGTGATCCTTAGGGAGAGAAACAGTCAGGGTGGAGGAGACCTCTGGAACTCCTTCTGGAAAGCATACCTCCCAGAAGATGTGGTCCCTCCACCCTTCCCTGAGCAACACACCAGGAAGTCTCAGCTGTCTGACTCAGAGTGGCCAGTGTCTGTCTTTTTCCTAGGCTTCCAGGGTTTACTATCCCACTGATGTAGCAGGAAGACCTACAGCCAAGTGACACAGAGCATTCCCTCTTCTCTAGGGTTAAAAACATTGCTCCTGAAGTCCTCCCATGAAGCACCAAATGTGATTGCTGTACTTTATTTCACGACACAGTAGTCAGGTCAACCTCATAAATACATGACTGGATTCTTAAAGAAATGACAGGGGCAGGGATTGTATACACCCTCATCCTAATGGTTCCTGTAGGTGATTCTTTTAAAGCCGATTTGATGGCTATGTTAGCAAACTGCCCCAACTAGCAAGCCCAAGTCAGGGGGAAGAAGCCTGCCAATTGTGTCATAATGTTTTTCCATAAGTAATTCAAGTTTGTGGAAGAAACAAGACACCTTTGGTATGTTGCAAAGGGCGGCCAAAGACTGCAGATTCTCTCTGTGGCTGAGCTAACGTATTACATTATTCTGTTGCAACGTGTATAAAGCTTCTGTAGAAAATTATTTTTGCTTATACTCTTCTGTTTAAAGCAGAACCTAATAAAAATGTTCTGTTTGTAAATATCTGTTTGTGAGTGGACTAGACCCATCTGCTTTCATCATCATGCTTTGAACAGGCCTGGTGCCTGGTGCAGCAAAAGAACACAGAAAATTCATGACCCACATAGTTAGTGGTGGCCAGAAAAAGAGAACTTTACTGCTGGACTTTTGTTGATTCCATGCATCTTTTGGTGGTTCTTACATTAGAAGTATTTCTAGTCTTCATAGATGTTGAACACATTGTTAGGGAAGTTACAATAAAATTAAGTACAGAAGGTGTATAGACGTGAAAAATTCATTATATGTTGTTTCATATCATTATTCAAGACACATGAATAAAATAGACAATAAATACTATTGAAGTCTAGGTGAGAGAGACTGTAGTGGGACAGCCTTACATAGAGAAGGCATATAAAAAATAGGAGATTGACCTGGCCCTGAAGGCAGTCAGATTGGATAATTTGGGTGGGGAAAGAGTGGTGTTCCAGACAAAGGTTACAGCTTACATTATAAGGCAGAGATAGAAATTAATAAGTGAGTTCTAGAAGTTCTGCCTGAGCTAGTAGGACTGGAACAGAGCACTCCTGTCCTCAATGGGGGATAAATGGAGGTAAAATGAGGACCAGCTGGTGCATAAGTACCAATCTTCAGCTATGTAAATCTTTCGACTTTAAATAAAGGACCTAGATTACCAAGGGTTTAAGCATGAGATCAGTTTCTCTCAGAATACAAGTTTCAAAGACCAGTGCCAGAAACTACCCCAGATTCTGGAATGCCATTTATTTATGTCATGTATTTATCCATATACCACTCATCTTTCAAGTGTTTAGGTCAAGCTCCCCTTGACCATGCCAGTCACTCCTCCTCTGACTAGTTTTGCTTTTATTTTCCATAGTCTTTAACCTCAATTCCTACCTCTTTCTTCCACTTCGTGCTCTGTGATCCAGCAATGCCCCAGGAATTATAGTTTCCTAAATTATGTCTATCCTTACTAGAATACTTATCTTCTAAGATAATGGTGACTTCTTACAATGTTCCCCACTGGGCATATCAAAATGCTTTTTGAATAAAAAGTGTCCAAAGATTAGCTACATTAATTAATATGTGGATATATTCATATTGAAAACTAGGGTCACGGATGTGAGATTCAGGAGCATCAGAGGACAGCAGATGTCAAGAACACCTAAAAATAGGAAAGACATTAGGTTGAGGGCAACAATTGCTGATACTTCCTTAATGTGGCATTGTTATTGTTCCTAGCATTTCACCCAACACTTTAGTAATCAAAACACTTAAAATGTCTTTACTCAAAAAAAGAGTGCTTATCACTGCTCGATAAACAGAAAACCAGAACTGGAAAAAAAACAACTTAAAGGAGAAGTTTAACCCAAAGTACTTAATGACTATTTGTAGAGCTCAGTCAGCCTTCTGAACTCATTCATGGACAGAGGCTTTATTTTATGGCAGTATGTAGATGTTATATTATCTTGAAATTTCAATCCACATGCTTTTACATATCACAAGGTGAGGGATAAGTTAATTGCATCTTATTTATACTTGGTAATGTTGCACTGAGCAAACTCACAAATCCAGACAGAGAATCTGCAAACAGTAATCCATTTTTGTTCTTGTCACCATGGTTGTCACGTGTCCTGTGTCTTATCTGCAAAGTTTATGCCATGAATCAGTGGAAAAGAATTAATTACTGTCAAAAAGACTTCTTTTGTAGTTTTGAAAATACTCCTGCCAGGAAACACTGGTTTCTAAGCAAGAGGTCATAAAACAAAAGTCCCGAACAGGGGACAGTTGAGTGAATATAAAATAACTGATTTGAGTTGATTTGTTTGAGTTATCTATTTAATAAGTACACTTTTGAGCACATGAGACATAATTTTTAACTGAATTTAAATTAAGTACAACCCAGAAACTAGACATTTACAATTTAATAACCTTATCACTCATGAAAATAATTGCTAACTGGAAATTATATAAATTGCCTAGTAATATATGCTAACTTTGGATCTTTCTGAAACTTACAAATGAGAATGTTTGCAAATATTTAAGGAGACATCTCAGCTTAGCAAACCATAATTAGTGGTGTTTTATGAGGAATTGGATTGCCCGTGCATTTGTTCTTTCCATTTTTTCATTCAGTGAGCAATGCATTTCCCTTTTTCCACTTTGTGTGAGGAATGAGGGTAGAGAGCACCCATAATTCTACACTTCTCAAAAGTATGGAACATATCCATCATTTTAGAATACCCTCAAATGAAATTCTTTGTCCCTATTTAGTCTTTTTGTGGACAATTTATAAACATGTATATTTAAATATAATGCTTTTTCCTAAAAGAAAAGCGTATGAAACCCAGATGAAAGTCACTTGATGGGATAATGAATCAGAGGCTTAGTTTTATTACTTGTCTCATTATCTCTCCTTAGTGAAGTCACTTAATTGCTCCCTGTGCCTTTCTATAAAAAGAGAACTATATTTACTGGTCCTGTAAAAAGTTCTAGTAATGTTAACTGGTCAAAGTGAGGCTAAAAATTGCACTCAGTATAATACAGTCTAAGTGAGTGAGGCAAAATTAGTCATTTGCTGAGACTTATTTGCAAATGTGGGTCTGCCCAACGATACTGGTCCAGAGGCACTAACACTGTGCGATAGCTGTTGCAGGGATTTAACCTAGAGGTCACCATTTTTGGGGGGTCCCTAAGGTTTTTCTTTTTTTTACATTGAGTTAGCATTACAATTCTGGCAGATTTCACATAGAATCCCACATTTCTATCTTCTGTTGAAATCTGGCCACACTAGGCTTATATTCCTGCACAGGAGCAATCAGCTAGAAATGAGTGTCTCTTGCCATTTTTGAATAAGGTACAACTTTCCAGTTTGTTACTGTCCCCATTACATCCAGTGGTTTGCCTAGATGCTGTACCTGTTGCTATTGCTATTTGTTGCCTTCCTTCACCTTCTACCTCTCTTAAGACAATAAAGGAAAATTAGAACAGAAATGCTTTTCTTTCAAGAAAATATGACAAAGTATTTTTGTTTTTGAAAGTAGAAATATTGTCAGGAATTTAATAGGATTGCACAAATAATGTGTACGTGATATACCTAACAGTTTCAGATTATTAACAGATTATACCTAACAGTTTCACTTGTATAACTTAACACTTGGATCCTATTAATGGATACATTTGAGTTCCAAGCTTCAGCAACTCCCAGCCTACCCCTGAGCTTGGCCTCAGATGCCCTATAAATGGAATCTTCTCCCCAGAAGCCCTTGTCATGCCTTTTTTCCAGAACTGCTGAAGCTGTCCAGCAGTCCTTTTTCAGATCTTACAATTGCTTCCTAGCTGCCTCTTTGAACTTGATGCTCTCAATCTTTCCTCTCCTGGCCAGAATTGAAGCTCTTATTTCATACAGCCCCTGCACGAAAATTGAATGCCAGATATAATAGAGTAATTCACTCATTAAATTACCCTTTGTTGAATATCTGCTATTTCTCAGCTTTGGTATAGGTCTAAGAGTGAAACAATGAACAAAATATACCCAGATAAGGTCAACACGTAGCTTACATTCTAGAGGGAGAAACAGACAATCGACAGACAAGCAACTAATACATAATATACAGTTAGGTAAATAGAGTTATGAAGAAAAATAAAGTAGGTTAAGAGGATAGAGTGGAGATAGAGATGGGGAACTAGGTTTATATATGTTGCCACCCTTAAACAAGTAACTTTTGAACTGACAACTGGAGAAGGTAATAGGGAAAACCATGGAATTGCATGGAGAGGTGTGTTTCAAGTGGGGAATAGCAAGTACCAAGGTCCTGGAGGGGGAGCATGCTTGAGCCCCAAGAACAGCGAGAACTACTATGGGAATGGGAGATGCACACCAGACATACAGGGGTTTGTAGGCCATGCTAAGCTGTTGGAATTTTATTCTAAGAGTAATGGAAGTCACAGGAGTCTTTTCTAGAGGGAAACTATCAAGTCTAATTTACCACACTCAATTCAAACTCCAACTTCAGAGATCCCTCTTTTGGGAGGAAGGAATCGGGGATTAAAACTCTTGCACATTAGAGTTATGATTGAATTTGATATTGCTAATCTGTTTTAGCCAGTAACAGCATTAGATTATATCCACAAGATTTTTTTTTTTTCTTTTTTACCTGAGAACAGTGTCGCTGGCATAGAGTAAAAATAGAAAAGTGATGGGTGGGAAATGTAAAAAGTTAAATACAAAATGGCATCAACTGCTCTCTGAAAACAAATGGAGTAGGATCAGTGGACTTAGCCTTGCTCAAATGGTCAAATTTTATATCTTTTTAATTCACTTTCTATAGATAGTTGTATAGTCATGCTGTTTTCTCCTCAACGGATAGCAAATACAGATGATCCCCACTTAGGATGGTTCATCTTATGGTTTTTTGGCTTTATGATGGTACAAAAACAATACACAACCAACAGAAACTGTACTTTGAATACTTAATCTTGATCTTTTCCCAGGCTAGCAATTTATGATATGATCTCTCATGATGCTGGGTTGGGCAGGGAGCTGCAGCTCCCAGACACCCACGTGATCACAAAGGTCTCAGCCCATACACTTACCAACCATTCTGTTTTTCATTGTTGATACAGTAGTCAATAAGTTACATGAGCTATTCAACACTTTATTATTAAATAGTATTTGTGTTACATGACTTTTGTCTAACTGCAAGCTAATATAAGAGCATGTTTAAGGCGGGCTCGGCTAAGCTATGATGTTTGGTAGGTTAAGTGTATCAAATGCATTTTTAACTTACAATATTCCAATTTATATAATGAGTTTATCAGGATTTAAACCCATCATAAGTCGAGGAGGATTTGTACTTACAACAACTTAAGCTTCTAAGTATTTTGAAAAGTAGAGGCCTTTGGTTATCACTAAAATGAAGTAACTATTTACTAACTCGGTTCTTTTTTAAATGTTTTATTAGTGCCCAGGAGGAGCATTTACACCCAATATGCGGACCACTAAGGAATTCCCAGATGATGTTGTCACTTTTATCCGGAACCATCCTCTCATGTACAATGCTGTCTACCCAATCCACAGAAGGCCTTTGATTGTTCGTATAGGCACTGACTACAAGTACACAAAGATAGCTGTGGATCGAGTGAATGCTGCTGATGGGAGATACCATGTCCTGTTTCTCGGCACAGGTAAGTATTTGAGCGCAAACTATACTTTAATGTGTAGCAGAAGAGCATAATAGGTAAGGACCATAATATTGGAACCAGAGAGACTCCAATGTTAATGTCTGTTGGACCATCACTGGGGTATTTAATGTCTCTATGTCTCTATGCCTGTTACCACATCTGTAAAATGGAGTTAATAAAATAAATTGCTTCATTGGTTTATTGTGAGGAACAAATGGGTTAATATATGTAAAGCACCTAGAATAGTCCCTGGCATATATTATAGTGAAATATAATAATTACGAGCCTAATGAAAGGATGGGAAGAAATTTTAAGCATGGGTAGTGTTTCTCTCAACTGAAGCAAATTCTGTGACTTTTTAATAAGCACATGGAGCCATTTTCCAGTGATAATGATAATGATAGATAGTTCTAGATAACATTTAAAAGTGAATTTAGTAACAAATACGGATAGCTTTTTTGAAAATATAATAGTACTATTTTAATTCATTCACAATTGTAGTTTGCCAATTTACTTTAATAGACAAGTTGAGTGAAAAATACTCTTGTTTATAGATCTACATGAATGTGGAATGGCTGACTTTATAGCAAGGGTTCTCAAAGTGTGTTCCCCAGACTAACAAAATCAGTATTACCCAAGAGGTTGTTAGAAATACAAAGTTTAGGGCTCCAGTCCAGGAACACTAGGGATAAGACCCATCCATCTGTGTTTTAACAAGCCCTCCAGGTAACTCGATATACACTAAAGTTTGAGAACCACTACTCAAGAGAAAAAAACTCTAATTTTCCAGTCAGGCAGTAATAAACATCTTTCAAACATTCCTGACCACCTTGCGGGAAGTGATGAAATCTCTTTACTTATAATATCAGAACTACTTCATGAAATTAGGTAATTCCTCTACTAGCTTAAGAAAAAGATATAAAATATGTCTGTGAACCTCATTACAAGATACGCAGTGATGCAATATGTATTCTGAACTAAGAAATGAATTGCACTCAGACCTCAATCAATTCTAAATGTGGATATTTTTTCCTGGCTAAATAGTAACTTCCAAGTGTGCCTTTCTTATGAAATTCTTATTTTGTTCTTACACTTAAAAGCCCAGATCTGAATCTTTCACTTTCATATAATTTCAGCTTGTATTGGTCTGAGGTTGGGAATCTGATGATATGTACTACTTGGCATCCTCTTTCCCACTTGGACATATCGACGTTTTCACTGATTCTCTCTTTGTTTGCCCCATTACCTGAGTAATTACCCTTCGTTCCCAGACTAACCATTCTCTAGTGTGTTCTCAATTTTATCCTTTCCTGCCATTTCCAGGACTTTTCTTTATCAGCTATCTTCTTACTTGCTTTATTCGTTCATTTCATTCTCTACTGCATCCTTGGCTTACAAACCTTACACTAGGATACAAAACTAAACTACACCTTAACCCATAGCTCACCCTCTGCTAGCCTGCTGATTTTGCCAAGGTTTTCAATGTCCTCATGATAAGAAAATCCAGTGCCCTTTAACCACTGAGGTACTTCATCTCCTCTTTGCATCATTTGGTATTGTAGAATCTCTCTTTACCTGTCGCTTCAGCCACAAGTAATGTAAGTTCCTTCTCAGTTTCCCTCCTGAGCCTAGCTTCCTCTTGCTTGTGAGGTATTCCCTGAGATTCTGTCCACAGTCCTCTTCTTCTTACATGTTCTTTGGCTATCTCATTTATTCATTTGTTTTTAATTACTATGTGCAAACAAATCCCAAATCCCTAGTCGTTGTCATTTCCTGAACTCAATATTTGCATTTACATCTTGTTTCTTTGTATCTTACTATTTTTTAAAAAAAAATTAAAGTTTTTATTTTAATTCCAGTTAGTTAGCAGACAGTGTTATATTAGTTTCAGGTGTATAAAATAGTGACTTAACACTTCCATACATCACCCTGTGCCCATCACAAGTGCATTCTCTAATCCCCATCCCCCACCTACCTCGCCACTGGTAACCATCAGATTTTTCTCTAAAATTAAAAGTCTGTTTCTTGCTTTGACTCTCACTCTCTCATTCATTTCCTTTGCTTTTCTGTTTTGTTTCTTAGATTCCACATACGAGTGAGATCATACTTTATCTGTCTTTGTCTGTCTGACTTACTTCACTTAGCATTATACTCCTCTAGCTTCCTCCACATCATTGCAAATGGCAAGATTGCATCTTTTTTTTTTTAATAGCTGAGTAATGTTCCATTATATATATACTATCATCTCTTCTTTAGCCACTCATCAATCGATGGACACTTGGGCTGCTTCCATATCTCAGCTATTGTAAATAATGTTGCTATAAACATAGGGGTGCATATATCCTTTTGAACTAGTGTTTTTGTATTCTTTTGGTAAATACCCTGTAGTGCAATTACTGGATCATAAGGTGGTTCTATTTTTAACTTTTTGAGGAAACTCCACACTCGTTTCCACAGTGGCTGCATCAGTGTGCATTCTCGCCCAACAGCGCAGAGTGTTCCTTTTCCTCCACATCCCTGACAACGTCTGTGTTGTTGATTTGCATCTTACATTTAGATAACACAAATTGTGCAACTCCTTAACACTTCAGACATCATGCTTCGAACTCAATTTATCCACTCCGAAGACTCTGAAACCAGTGCTTAATCCAGTCTCCCGTATTTGGATTCTTACTGCATGTTCCTTTCAATGTTCTATTTCTCCTTGATATGTAATTTCTGTGCAGGCATATCACCATGCCTGGTAAGCTCAATAAATATTTGTCAAGATGAATTGAATATCGTGACTATATCCATTGCTACTCATATAATGAAGTGAATTCATAACTATTTGCAAAAGCTCATCTTCATTTTGCATAGAAACTGTGTTCTCCAAATACGTAACCTCCGTATGGGTGACTTTGAAGAGTTGCTCTTAGCCTTGGCTCAGATTATCTGGCATGGGGTTTGCATTTTTAAAAAAATTCCTGAAGTGAAGTGTTAATTTTAGAGTCATACTCCCCTAATATCTCATATTACTCATAAAGTGACTGCTTTCTTTTTCTTTCTTTCTTTCTTTCTTTCTTTCTTTCTTTCTTTCTTCTTTTTTTTTTTCTTTTTTCCTTTTGGAACTTGTGTTAAATGTGAACTCTGATGTCACAGTTGAGTTGTTGTTTCATGAAGGTTTGCATAAAATATGTAGATTTAGTGGATGGAATTTTCAAGTCTTTATAAACCGTGTAGCAGTGTTTATTCAGATAGAAGGCAGTAAGAAACATACTTTTGCACAAGGTCTTTGGCTTTTCTTACCATGTAAGTATCTGGCACATTTACACAGACTTTTTATGTTGGTATTTAAATATTTGTGTCATTTTGAAAAACAGTATTTAGGCATATGTTTTTAATTGTACTGGGAAGCTTCCCTAATGATTGCTTACAAAGCCACATGAGTCTCTGAAAGATTCTAATAGGAAAGTACAAGCTATGACAATACCCCAATCAACAGCATCTTTCTGAAGAGATGATAACTCACTGAGCCATTGTCTCTTATCCTTATGGTCATATCAGATTATACTAGAATTTAGAAGCAGGGATTTCAATTTACCTGAAACCCTAACAGCAAGTATATTGGTATAAAATATTTGTTGCCCAAGTAGTTCTTGGATTGCTGATGAAATTTCTTCAAAAGAGAGTTCTCGGTGCTTGTTTGCTACTAAAAGCGAATAGAATAGCCTTTTCTGAAATGGAACTGGGGAGAATTACAGTTTACTGCTCCCAAGGATTTCTTAGCTTTGTGTATCTAAATGTCTTAGGAAGGGTATAATATGTCATGGTGTTGCCAAATTCCTCACTGCCAGAGAGCTTTTCAGCTGTTATAAGTAAATAATAATGTTCCAATTATTGCCATGGGGCAAGCTCCTCTCATGGCTTCCTTCTTTCTTTACCATTATGGAAATTTCAGAGGAATTCAGTAAAGACATTAGTTGTCAAAGAAGATGTCATTAAAAAAAAAAAAAACCCTACATGACAGCAAATTGGAATGCAAGTAGAATATTATGTAACTGTATTCGCTTTGAATATCATGAACAGTTTTGTAGCACCCAGAATCTCCCTGGTAGTTATATAGGCCCAGTGCCTGCTAACCATTACAGTTAGCCCCTTACAGTGTACTACCATACCAGCTGAGTTTGAGAGGCTGGTAATCTGACCCTCTACTCTCCCGGAACTACTTCATTGTATTTTGTGTATTGCCAGATGCAAAGATAGATAGATTGATAGATATAGATAGATAGATAGATAGATAGATAGATAGATAGATAGATGATAGATATAAGGGGGGAGAGAGAGGAAAGAAGAAAGCAAAGAAGGAAGGGAAGAAAGAAAGATAATTCGAGCTTTGTCTTCTCATCTTTTAGTTCTTACAGTTTGCATTATCAGTGTCTAAGCTAGGATTCAGCAAACTACAACCTGGACCAAATTTAACCCACTGCATGTATGGTACATACGCTAAGAACGTTGTTTTACATTTTTGTAAATGATTGAAAAATAATTGAAAAAATAACAAAAAGAATATTTCATGAGCACTGAAAATCACAAAATTTGTAGATTACCGTGTCCATAAATAAAGTTTTATTAGACTATGGGCCACATTCATTCTTTTACATTTTGTCTGTGGCTGCTTTTGAGCTACAATGCCGCAGTTGAGTGGTTGCCACAGAGACTGTTTAGTTAACAGAGCCTAAAATATTTGTTATTTGGCCTTTTAGAGAAAACCTTTGCTGACCTTGTTTAGCTTGATAGTTGGAAATTTTAGAAAAATGAAGACTTCTTAAGCTATTTTCTAATATGTAGATATAATACAGGAATTCATAATGTTGCCCAAAATAAATATTTCTCCTTTTATCTTGAGTAAAAAAATTCTGCTGTTCTAATAAAACTTAAACTAGAAACAGTTTCCTTAATTACATTCCCATTCATCCTTTCTACTGCCTTCTCTAAAGAAGATCTCATGTTGAAAAAAAATGTATTTTCAAGTCAGTGCTTTGTTTTATTCTGTAGCATTTGTTGATGTTTTGTAGTATCTTTGTTTTGTTCTGGGTTTTTGTGTGTGTGTGTGTTGCTTTGATTTGTGTTTTTAGTTCTTAGTATTAGTGCTGTGGGTATTTGTGTGATCCTTACTCACCTACCCACTTTTTTTCTTAATCCTTAGGAAAGGCTGTAAACCAGCAGGCAGGAGCTCTCATAGGATTAACATTTCTATTTTAACTTTGCCACCTACTGCTTCATCCAGGCCATTTGTTCAGAGCTGACAGCATTTCACAGTGAAGACATTTTTGCCTGTTTTCCTTTTGCCTCTGGAGTTATGAAAATATTTAAGTGTCTGGGTCAGGTTTAGACACATTCTATCAAATTTATATTTTTAGTACTATATATGAATCGAATGACATGTGGTTTCTGATGAAAGAGCGATAGTATTCTTGTGAATGGGTGTTAGTGGTTTGGGATGATTTAATGCCATTATGATTTTTTAATGTAAGTTCGATACATGTGGTGTTCTGCCAAAGTGCTTATATAGTATGTACTGTTTCATGCTTCTTATTAGCTTCCGTTTCACTGGATGAGTACTAAGTTGGAATGTTGGCTCCAGTAAGTCCTTTGAAAGTGTGGAGTTTTGAAGTGTGTGCCACATATGTGACTAAAGCCTTAATATGTTTGCCTTGCAGCATTACAGGATAACTACCTTCAAAGTAATGAACCAGTTTTGGCAGTCACATCTCTTGGAATGGCACACTTAATGAACCGCAGAGCCAGGCATTTTGATTTTTAAAGAACTCCCTAAAATACTCCATGTAAAATTTGATAGCTGGAGCAGTGCTTTTGAGCTCAGAAAAGACTCCCATCAGTTGGAAGCTGTGCATGAATGTCACTTTGAGGATAATGTCTAGACTTCCCCTTTGCTTGGGAGTAAGGAACAAATCCCTTTATAAGTCACTGGTTTTTAATAACATTGTGGTTCACTGCTTTCCAAAGCAGAATCTGGAAACTTCTGAGAGTTTACCAAGGAGTCTACTGGGATTTTCACAGCAGGAAAAACTAATAGAACAGAGTGCAGTGATGGCTGAATTGACAGGAGAAGATGATAAATCATGGTGTGATGACTGCTTGATCGTATAGAAGAGTAGCAAAGAGCGTTTATGTGGAGAGAGAGAGAGAAAGAGAAAAAAAGGAAGGTAGCCCAGGTAGTGATTGCTAATCCAGAGATAAATGGTCTCATTTAAATTTTACTTCCAAAAGACAGCTTTCGAAAAATATATACATGGCTAATTGCTGAAAATTTTTATGCCAAAGAGCAGATTTTTTTCTTTAAGCTACTCTTCAGAGTCATATTCTCTTAAAGACAGCATACAATCTCATGTCATGATTATGCAAATTTTAGTGTGCTTAGTTTACCTGAATAACCTGTTTGTTTATTTAGTATTCTACTTATTATGCAAAAAAGTATACATTTTGGGTTTCTGAAATATTTTTTTACTATTATAAAGATGCTAATTACATTTATTTACAGTACTTACCTTTGCCAAACATGTTATTGGGTCTCATCCAACCCTTATCATTACTCTGTGAGGAATTATGAGAATGCAGACTGCATGGGGGGCAAGCTTATTTGTGGGATTTATTCATTGCTGTATCTTCAGGGCTTAGAATAGTGCATCACTCAAAGTTGCCAATCAATAGATATTATTTGAATGAATGAGTGAATGAGTTGCACTTACCTCCATCACATTTGAACAGAAACGCAAATGAGTTAAGATATTAGATATTTGGTGCATGATACACTAGAATATCAACTCCTGCTGTCTGATTTCACACCCTGGGCATTTATTCTCTTCACATTACAACCTCATGGACCATCACCACTTTATATTATTTACCTTTTATGAAATTAAGGTCATTTCATTTATACTTTCTCATTTTACTGTGAATTAAATGTTTCATCCACATAAGTTGAGCCGATGTCCTTGATGTGCTGACATTCAACATTAGCATCAGCATTGTTTTGTGTGAGTGACATCACTTGCTTTTTCCCACCCACATATTGTCACCAAGTCTTACATGTTAACAAGATACATCTTACAAGGTGAAAGAGAAGACTTGGAACAGACTGGATTTGTGTGTGAATTAATGTAACTCTGTTAGAATTTAATGTGTGAATCTGATATCTTTTTATGTCAGTTACCACATATTCAAGAAGGAAGGAGATTATATATTGGGGGAGAGAAGTTGCAGGAATGGAGGAGGTCTTCACCTTCATTTTTGATATATCACTAAATCTTTGCACATTTCAAATTTTTTAAAATGGGGCTTATGTATGTCTTACACACTCACCAAAACACATGCAAATCTCTTTGGCATGCTTCTATTACTTAATTAAAATGGATTCTGCATATTCGATTGATATATTTGGAGGATTTCAGAATATCATGCAAGGAGACAGTGCCTCTCAAGAAGAGAGATGGTGATGACTTGCTCTATGACACTGTGACTTGCTCTGTGACACTGACTCTTTTACTATTTAATCACTGATATTTTCCTAGATGACCTGAAAACAACTACAGCCAAACCTCATTCCTGTATGTTGCCTTCATTTAACCCTTTATTCATAAATGAATGTAAGAAAATCTCCTAGCATAAAGACAATTTAAAATCTTTTGTCTGTGTATTAAGAAGAAATAACCACACTATGTTTTTGTTTTTGATGTGTTGCCAAGTTCCTCTGAGGCAGACTTGGCAGCTTTTGTCCCTAGGAAAAGAATTCGCAGCCTTAGACTCAGCAAGGCCAAGCTTGCTCAATGTGATTACCCAAAGGAGGTCTATAGCTAGCTCTCAGTTGTGGGGGTGGTTCCTGTGGAAAGCCAGCTTTACAAGTTCGTTGTTGTTGTTGTTTTATTGAACTGAGAAGAATTCAAATTTTGTAGAAAATGGAAAGAAAGGTTTCATTTTAGAATATGAAATATAGTGTAAGTTGGAATAAAAAATTGAAATTGGCTTTTCTGAGGTGAATCTGTGGTGCTAGAGACATAAATGTTTTACTTAGTTGTATGCTGTTTTCCTCTTTCACTCATGTGGCAGGTAGAATAATAGACCCCCCAAAGGTTACATCCTAATAGTTGGAACTTGTGGATATGTTACCTTACATGGCAGACTTTGTTATAGACCTTGTGATGAGGAGATTTTCCTGAATCATCTGGGTGTGCTCAGTCTAATTACACGATTATGTAAAAGCAGAAAAACCTTCCTGGCTATCATCGGGGGGAGATGTGACAATGGGAGATGTGTCAGAGAGATGTGATTCTGCCTGTCTTGAAGATGGAGGAAGAGGGACCATATGCCAAAGAGTTTGGTTGAGTTCTGGAAGCTGGAAAACTCAGGGAAGCAGATGGTCCCGATAGTATCCAGAAAGGAATGCAATTCTCCTGACACCTTGATGTTAGCCCAGTGAGACTCGTGTTAGACTTATAGTCTACAGAACTATAAGGCAACAAATATGTGTTGTTTAAGACATAAAACTGGTGGGAATTTGTTATAGCAGCAACAAGAAACTATTACAACTGGGTTTTGAACTCTAGCTTCATTGAAAGATGACAATAAAGCTATTTGATGTTTTTCTTAAGAATTTCTAAAATAATAATCAATCTGATGTTTTAAAACTCTAGCAAAGCCTTTGCTCATTAATGCAGAAAGATAATATGTTTTGTTCTGTAGCTCCTTTTCAATCAGTACAGAATAACATAGTGATACTATTTATTCGTAAAGACACTATTTATTCACTCATTAGAATTTATTGAGCCTGTTTCATGCCAGGGCTTATGATATATAAATAAAAATAGCAACAACACTTACCTTTAAGGAACTCATGGCCCAATGGAGGAGGCAATTCAATCTAATTCAATACATAGTATTGAGCACCTGTTATGTGGCAGGCTCTCACTGGTCTTAGGATACACCAGGGAGCCAAAGAGACTAAGATCTCTCTGCTCTTCTGGAGCTTACATTCTCCTGGAAGAGAAAATGACCATAATTCATAAACAAATTATGTAACCTGTTTGAAGTTGATCAGTGCTAAAACACACACATACACATGCACACACACACACACCCCTGGTGAAAGATTTCAGGGTTTGTCTCATTGAGATGGTTAGAGTTTAGCAAAGACTTGAAAAAATAAGAGAATATTTAGGGAAAGAGCATTGTAAACTCTTCATAGAGACCAGTGTGTTAAGATCTATAATGTAAGGATCTGTAAAGTCCAGGAAGGAGGTGGCTGCCTGATACACATTTGAGATCGTTTTCTATTGCTTCTTATCAAATTTCCAAAAAAATTAGTGGCTTAAAACTATACACACTTGTGGGGCGTCTGGGTGGTACAGTTGTTAAGCGTCTGCCTTCAGCTCAGGGCGTGATCCCAGCGTTCTGGGATCGAGCCCCACATCAGGCTCCTCCACTAGGAGCCTGCTTCTTCCTCTCCCACTCCCCCTGCTTGTGTTCCCTCTCCCTCTGGCTGTCTCTATCTCTGTCAAATAAATAAATAAATCTTAAAAACTATACACACTTGCTATTTCAGTTTCTGTAGATGAATGCTTGGCTGGAGTCTCTGCTCAGGGTTCATAAGTCTTTGTAGACTTATGTAGTGTAAGCCAGGCTGCATTACTTTCTTGAGTTCAACGTCTCTTCCAAACTCACATGATGTTTGAAAAAATTAAATTCTTTAATTTTGTTGCAGAAATGAGTCCACAGCAGTTCCCTGCCACATGGATCTCTATTGGTCATTCAAATCATAGTTATTTGCTCCTTCAAAATTAGCAGACTTTCCCTTCAATCTGCTAAAATTGGGTTTCATATAATTTGGCATAGTCATGGGATTGACATGCTACCAATTTAGCATTTTTCTCTTGGTTAGAAGCAAGTCACACATTCCACCTGCACTCAAGGGGTGAGGATATACAAAGACATGATTCATTAGAGGTCACCTAAGAGTGGGTCAGCCACTGCCTGTATACATTATAGATAAATCACTTTGGCAATGATGTGGAGCATGCATTACAGACAGAGAAAAGGAAACCAGTCAGGAGACTTTTGTTTATTATAGGCAAGAGAGAATGAGAGCCTAAATTAAGACAGGTGTTAGAAGTTGGAGGTTGAGAGGGATTACCGATTTGTTACGATTAACAAATCGATTTGGGAAAGGTGGAAAGGTGAAAACTGTGTTTAGAGTGTTTTATAGATTTGTCACTTGGCAAATGGATGGAAAGAAGTACCATTCGCTGGTCAAGGGAGTATGGAATCAGCAAACAGATTTGGAGAGTAACGAATTCCTTTCTGAACGGAACACCCAACACTTTCCTGTCACCTGTTCTGCATCAGAGACTGAGTGTATCACCGAAAATACATTAGCTTATCAAAATCTCACAACAACCCTATGAGTTAGAATCAGTACCCTCATTTTACAGTATGGAAACTGAAGCTTTGAGACATTAAATGGCTTTCTTAGGGTTGTGATGCTATTGGGAACAATAATTAGATTCAAACCCAAGTCTGTCCCGCACTGAGTTAAAGATTTGGCAGACCATCCGGAGGGATCAGTTGGAGAGTGTTGTTGGAGCAGCAAAGAAGAACTGTGCTAGAGATGTAGATACGGGAGTCACAGCAATGTAGGTGTTAGCTGAATCCTTGACAATACTTGAGGCCCCACTAGGAGACTATTCAGATAAGAATTTAACTCTGGGGAGCTCATTTAAGTTTAGGGAAAAAAAGAACTTTTACCAAGGAAATGGTGAGGGAGTGATCCTGAGAGTTAACCGAAGACAAGGAAGTAGCATCATGGCAGCCTGGAGCAAAGAGAGCGACAGGCAGGAAAGAAGCAGCAATGGAGAGCATCAGAGGTGGTATGGCTGTGTTTGAGTGACCTAGTCATCCATTCCTTTCCACACTACCCTATCTTTCATACCAGCAAGGTTTGAGAGGCGAATGGCCATTGCAGTTGAAAAGAATGAAATGTGAACAGGAGGAAGTAGGAAGAGGTCAACAAGGGCAAGTAAACAGCAGGTTGAGAGATGACCCAATGAAGAGGAGAAAGCTCCTGTCTGTATCCGAGCACCCAGAAACTTAGGTTGATCCTACAGCCACAGAGCATCCGTGTGCAGTTTAAACTTGGACAATGAATGCGCAACAGCCTAACTTCCAGTCAGAATGTTGCAGGAAAGTAGGTTAGTTAATGACCATAAAATTTATTTGTCTCAGATGAGTAATTCTTTCCCCAGATGTTGAAGGGTTAAATAGAGTTAGCCCCAATTTTGCATCTTTGGAAATTTAGTTGTTGCATCCTTACATAGAATGTACACCTGCATTATTCAAAGTAAGTCTATTTGGTTTAAGTTAAATGTAAACAAATTATTCATGATGTAATTCAATAGGAGTACTAAATGTGATGTGTATGTGTATGTTTTAGCAGTTTACAACATCCTCAAACGTTAATTTTAGTGATTTCTGAGACCCTATTTGAGTATTCTTTAGTTGTATAACTAGGAAACTATAATAATGCATATGTTGATGGGTTATCACATGGTCTAATACTAAATTAAAAATTTTTTTCTAACACTCACAGAGAAAATTAGCTTCTAGAATCAGAGCAAACAAGCATATTATATTGTAAACTTATTAAACACATTTTGATACCTTGGATATAGCGGATATTTTTCATGAGAATACACACCTTATTGAATAAATAAGTCAAATTTTTTAAATGGCGTATTTTCCTGCTTTCTGATTTTTTGGAAAGCCTCAACCAAATCAAAACTGAGTACTTCTTATAGAACTGCTAATTTAATAGAATTGTTAGCATTAAGATTTCTTTTTCAACTTTGCTCAGTCAACTTGTCTAAATGTGTAACTCTGAAACTTGACACAGCAGTAATGGATGCAAGCATGCGTGTGCGTACCTGTGATATTGATCTACATATGGCAGCATGATATGGAGAATGAACATTTCCAGAGATTTTCCTCACAATGATCAATTCTAATTTTGGTTGGGGGTTTTCCAAAACCCTAAATACAAAATAACTTATTAAGAATAAGTATAATAAGTTATCCTTCTGATGTGGTTTCTTTGGAGTAGTATTGCTGGGGTTCGGAGCCCGATGGCCAAGAAAGAATTCTTGAGATGTCTTCGGTGCAAAAAGATGGTTTTATTAAAGCATGGGGTCAGGACCGGTGGGCAGAAAGAGCAGCTGCCCAGGGATTTTGAGCAGCAACTGATTATATACTTTAGGATTGTGGGAAGTAAAGAGAAGAGAAGTTCCTAAAGGACTCTAATATGCTAAAGAAGACTCACAGGATTCTGGAGGCCTTCCTATTGTCAAGCTAAGGTTGTTTTCCCTCTAGCAAAGCATTCACATTAAGACAGTTGGCGATTTCCGGAGGAATGTTATAATCTGCCTCTCTCAAGTATTTGTCAAAGGGCTGCAGGTTATACGGACGTTTAATTTTATCTACATTTTCTTCTGCCTTTGTGTCACACATCACTTGGATAATTCTAGACTAAGAATTAGGGAACAGGCTTTGACTTCAAAGAGTCTAGATTTAAAACCTGTCCTCTATCATTTGTCAGTGTTATGACCTCAAGCAAATTATATAAATCTCTAAGCCTTAATCTTAATTGTAACTACTTCTTGAACATATTTCAAAGAATGAATGAGATGATATATGTAAAACCCTGAAGGTACCGCCTAGAATTTAGCAAATATTCAGCAGGTACAGGTATTCTTGTATCTACATAGTAGATATATATTTATTGAAATCAATCATATATGTCTATGAATATAAATATACAAGTATATATGTATACACATAAATATTCTTGAATTCCTACTGTGAATCCTGATGTTATCCTATTCAATAGACATAAGCAGTGAACAAATTACAAAAGGCCTCTCCTTTCATAAACTTAATATCCTTGTGGGAGGAAACAGGCAATGAATAACATTTGTATATTTTCAGTATTACATTTGAGTACACTACATTAGAAAAAGCAGAGCAAGGAAAAAAACCTAACTGCAGGTGATAGGTAAATCTGCTGGTCATGTAGGAGGCATTTCTTTTGTCTGGAAATTATAGCTTAAAGCAAAACACTGGCATATAAGAATAGTAAAAAATATACATAACAAAGAGTGGGAATAAAGAAAGATAATTTCAGACCATGGAGGATAAAATTAGTTATATTCTCTGTAGGAATATAACTAATATAATATAAGGAAGGAATAATATAATAATACAAGGAAGGTTCACATGGGCCCTCTCCTTTGATCTTGAACAGCTTTGTCAGGTATAAAAGGTATAACCACATTTCATAGAGAAATAAAAAGGATTGCAGGAAGTAGGTTTGCTCAAGTCAATCTCAACTGCAAGTGCAAAACCAGAATGGACACAATGGAAATAGAGGACACTCTTGCATGTTGGTGGAAGCAGGTGTATTTTCTTTTTCAATAGTGATGTAGAAACTGCCATTAAGTGGGCTGTTAAGAGCAATGCTTACCCACTCCTGAGAGCTCGCTGCAAAAAGAGAACCATCAGGGAGCTCAGTTACACACGGTGTTCAGCCTGTGGGGGAACAGTGCAAACTGGTTGTATCCCTTCTAATGTAACTGTTATTAGGTGATCTCAAGAGCAGTGTCCTGAATTAGTAGAGTAGCTCTACTAGGTCTGCTTTGGAGTATTTACATTCTACTTTATCATTTTAGTAACAACTGGAACCTAATTTCAGTCTACAGCTGTACTTAATTATATCTCTTAAATTATTTTTTTTATTTGCCCAACTTACATATGCTTATTTTTTAATCAAGAAAGAGATGAACAAAAAAAGAAAGCAAGTCATTCTAGTTTATATTCCCTATTTGAAACCAAATGTATTTCAGCCTTCAAAAGTATTTGAATAGAAAAAGGTAATTTGTGCCTATATATTAGGGAAAATGGCTTGCAGAACCTTGGACCACACCCTGTGAAACACATAGTGCTATTTCTGCAGTGAGACAGAAATCTTCACACCAAGTGTAATAAATTAAGAGGAAAAAAACACATAAATAGCCTTACGTAAGTGCAGGTCAGGTTTTGCGACCAAATTAGTTCAAGTCAGGACAGATTTTACCACCAAAAGAACTAAAAAAAAAAAAAAGAAAGAAAGAAAAAACCAACAACAAAAAATTTGAAAATTAGAGTTGCAGAAGAAAAGACAATGGGCCTCTATTAAAAATAGAGTGTAATCTCCTCCTGATATAGGGGGATTTATACTATAAATACTGATTATTTTTTCACTTTGTAAGATACCACAGATGCCTCTGCTTGGCTTTTTGAGGGGGAGGGGGCATTTTATTTTACTGGCACTTAAGATCCTAAGAAATATTGTTTGCTTTTTAGTAAAGATTTATTGGTTCACAAAGCTGAAAAACAATGGTAGGGTGGCTTTAGATGTGGTTTGACCGGGGCTCTGTTCTCCTTAGCAGGGAGTGGGATTCAGTTTTGTCCTTCTGTCAGCTATTGACCTCTTAACAAATGGTGGCCTAGGTTGATAAAGGTATTTGCACCTCAGTCAGCTCTGCTAGAAAGAGGGTCATATCTGGTTCTCTTTGTTCTTCCTGTAAACCTGAGTTTCCATTTTGCATTATTTCCCTTTAGACTAAAATGCGTTCTTCAGCATTTCTTTAAATGCAGGAGGTCTGTAGGCGACAGATTTTCCCAGATTTTATTTATCTAAAGAATGGCTGATTTCATCTTCATTTTTAAAGAATATTTTCACTGGATGTGGAATGCTGGGTTAACTCCTTTTTATTTATTTTTTTCTTTTGACATTTAAAAAAGTCATCCCATTATCTTCTGGCCTCCATTATTTCTAATAAAACATCATCAATAATGATATCCCTTGTTCTTGTGACATAATGTCTTTTTTTTCTTTTTTTTTNCAGCGAGAGAGGGAACACAAGCAGGGGTGCGGGAGAGGAAGAAGCAGGCTCCTAGCTTAAGAGCCCGACGTGGG
Organism: Ailuropoda melanoleuca; assembly: GCF_002007445.2. Lineage (NCBI taxonomy): Eukaryota > Metazoa > Chordata > Mammalia > Carnivora > Ursidae > Ailuropoda > Ailuropoda melanoleuca. The sequence goes on along the minus strand of NC_048218.1, from coordinate 132,101,949 downwards.
GCTCGATCCCATAACGCCGGGATCACGCCCTGAGCCGAAGGCAGACGCTCAACCGTGGTGCCACCCAGGCGCCCCTCATCTTCATTTTTAAAGAATATTTTCACTGGATGTGGAATGCTGGGTTAACTCCTTTTTATTTATTTTTTTCTTTTGACATTTAAAAAAGTCATCCCATTATCTTCTGGCCTCCATTATTTCTAATAAAACATCATCAATAATGATATCCCTTGTTCTTGTGACATAATGTCTTTTTTTTCTTTTTTTTTTAAGTTTTTTTTTTATAGCTTTTGTTGTCAACAGTTTAAATATAATGTGCCTAGGGTCACTCTTTTTGTCTCTAGTCAGCTTAGGTCTCACTGCATTCCTAGATGTGCAACATAATATTGTTTTATCAAACTTGGGAAATTTTCAGCCGTTATTTCTTCACACGTTTTCTTCCCCAATCTCTCCCTGCTCTACTTTCAGAGCTCTACTTGAACATATATTATGTTTGATAATATCACACATGCCTGAAAGATTGTGTTCACTGTTTTCAATAATGTTTTTTTCTGTGTTTTCCAAGTGGATAATTTCCATTGATCTGGCTTCAAGTCATGGATTCTCTTCTTTCAACTTCAGTCAGCTACTAAGTCTATGGAGTTAAGATTTTTCTTAGTTATTATACTATTGTTGTCAACTATCCATTTGGCTTTATATAGTTTTAATTTCTTTGATGGGTTTTTCTATCTATTAATTCATTAAGACCATGTCTTCATTTCTGAATTTCTTTTCAATATTTTCAACATATTTATGTAGCTATAATAAGGACTGCTTTAAAGTTGTCATTTGCTAAGTTTAACATCTGGATAGTTTTAACTTCTTTTTCCTCTTATTATTAACCACACATTTTCTCACAACCTCTCTCTCTCCATGTATAATAATTTTTGTTGTCGTTGAATACTGTACATTACAGATAATATCTTGGCTTTAGGTTCTGTTATCTTCCCCTAAAGATTGTTCATTCTTGTTATAGCAGACAGTCAGTTATTAGCCGATTGTGTAGAATGTGTTTAGACTTGTTTTACTCTTTGTTCAAAATCTTATGTTCAAGATAAGTCACTCTAATTTAGCAGGACTCAAACTCCAAACCCTCTCCCTTGTATGTCTTATCAGGTCTTGGTTACAAGTTTTGTTAGGACAGCCCTAAAGTTAAGTCTTGCTCTAAAATGTGGCACTAACTCTTGCAGGCTCAGGCTTTTCGTGTCAGCTGGATGCCAGGAGTTTTAATAAGGTGTTAATGAGATGTGTACTCTGGTTGGGCCAGAACTCCCACTTCACCTAGGATTGCTCTTCCCCAGAACTGCTGAAACTATCATTTATCTGTCCCATTCTCCCCATAGCAGCTGCAATCGGTTAAGCCTTGGGTGGTCCTATTCTGCAAATATATATCCGAAAAATCAGCAACAGACTCACAGGGTATTTCCACATGGATTTCTTCTGGAACCCCTTTTCTGCACAGCTTTGTCTCTCTGATACCATGCATCACAGAATTCATTTGCTTCTGTTGCCCCAAATTCTCACATCTACCTTCTCATCTCAGTGGGACCACCATACATTACTTGGACAGCAGCTCTTTGCACCTCTGTTGGGAAATTATTCCCAGGCAGAAAGTGGGGTGATCATGGAGGTTATCTTGTGAGTTTTTCTTCTTTTAGTCATGTGCTATTATCCCTTACCTAGAAAGAATTACCTCATGTAGTTTGTTAGTTTTATAGTTGTTTAGTGCAGGAAGGCTATTCCAGTATTAGCTACTTCATCATGGCCAACTGCCATGTTGCCCTCCAGAAAGTATTTTGGAATGCATTTTCCACCAAGCGTTTGAAAACAGCTATTTCCTTATATCCATGCCAACTCTAGGTTTTATCATTATTTTAAGATTTGCAGATTAAGTGGGTATTTTTATAATTTCATATGTGTGTATATACACTTTAAAAAATGTATGCGCTTTTTCATATATACACTGCTTATGTACAAATCATATATATATATATATATATATATATATATATATATATCAAAATGTCTGAAACTTTTTATTATAATTTTGCTCGGAGACTCTCCCAAAGTATTTTAGTACATTCCAAATAAGTCATTGATTTTATATGTTAGTAGAAAATATACTATTTTAGCTAAACTTAAGCAGAAAGAAAATTGAAAATTAACGGGTATATAAAAAACTAATTTTGTAGTCTCTTCTTTGACAAATACAGGCAACTACCAAGAAACAAAATAGTTTACAAAGAATTGTAGTGTTCATCTTCCATGATACTCAAATGTTTGAGCAGATATATATTTCTTCTATAAAGTTTGTTTAAAATTAACCCTTCTAAAAATTTTAAGTCTGTGGTCTGACATGGGAACCAACACCCAAATTTTCTAGGAAACTCCCTAGGTGGTTTTGAGTGAGATAGTTTGAACACCACATTTTGAGAAACTATTTGTTCAATAGACACGGTCTCTTAATGAACACGGATAGTAGGTCCTTGGGAGTGAAATGAAATTAATGATATCAGCAAATAAACTTGAAAGTCATTGAATGCTTTATTTTCTTCACAATGCAGAAAAGTATTTTAACAACTCTGAAAGGTTCTTCAGCAAACAGCAAAGAAACCACTTCAACCTAGGTTAACCCAGTACTATCCAAATTTACTTGACCCTACAAACTTTTTAACACCATCACACTTCAGGAGATGCTGAATAGATAGCATTTGTTGATACTGCCTTTCCAAGGGCCTCCCCTCAAATAGAGACACTGAGATGCCTTTGATGACCAAGTGGGGCTCTAACTGCCTTAAGGCATGCCGCTGAAGGTTGTCAGCATCAGGGCACTTAAATTACCTATTGAGTATGAAAAGCTCTGCTAAGTGTGAGAAATTGTGCTAAATGACCTGGTTTAGAAATATTTCTTTGTTGTTGTTGTTGTTAAAAGGAGAACATGCATGAATAGAATTGCAACCTTTTAAAAGTATATTTGGTAAACTGTTAATAAAGATTATAAGTTTATGATTCAGTTTTATTCTCAAATTTTTAAAAAAATACTTTTAAAAGAATATAGCAGCAGTTTGATAAATGGACAGGAAAAAATCTATTTTGAATACATATTTTAACTAACATGAAACAAGGCAGCCAACTGGAAAGATCTAATTTTAGAAACTTATCAAGTAGGATGTCCAGCCATTCTTCCCTCATTTATCTATAAAGCTTTCATTTGTCACACAGAGTTATTGCAGGGTTTTGGGGTAGGTTTTTTTTTTTTTTTGGCTTTAATTATGTTTCTTTATTTTAATAAACAAACTGGTTCAGAAAATCAAGATGAAGGAAGAATTGTTATTTAATAAATATACTGATTTTATCTTTTATAATGATAATTTTATGAATAAATACTACAACTGATTTTCCTGCAGTAATTTGCCTCGGAAATCATCCTTAGTGCTGCTTAGGTTGACATCTAGGGGCACCACAGTGAAGACAGAAGAAAAAGAAGAATGTGTTGAGTATATGACTTTGAGATTTGTATGTCTGTCTTTACTAAATTGAATAAGGCTGCTCATTAGCTGGTAGAAATTCCTATCAATCACCAAAACCTAGAATTGCAGAGCCTGGTACAAACTGAAAATTCAGAGTCACTTGTTTAAAGTTATTAAGAACTTCCAGGAGGTAATGGCAGAGCATGAAAGTGAGCCTGGGGCCTCTGACTGCAGAAACTTGTGTGATTGTGCGGGTCTTACACCCACGAAGTAGGCCCTCACTAGAATATTTTTACAGATGAGCAGTTGGGGGAAGGGCTCTGATGAGAGATCTGATTAAGGAGGCAGTGTTCCCCCAAATCCCCAGGTGACCAGTGGCAAGCAGACAGTTTGGGACAGCAATCTCCAGTGAAACCCCCTAAGGATTATAGTTTAAGTGGAGACAATGACTACTCTAATGAACTGGTGGGTGATGAGCTATGTTTGATCACCTGTTTGAGACAGCCAACATTTACTGTGCTATAAATTCAAGCTGTTCTTTTGTCTGGAGACAGTGGAAAGACTTAAGGATAATATTGCTATGGTTCCTTGTATTAGGGGAAAAAAATCCTACTTGGTATAAAATGTATAAGGCAGGAAAGAAGCTTGTCTGGGGAATTTTCTTTAAAGAGTCAATGAAACAAAAGAAAAATTACTAATGTGGATTGGTGAGTCTACTATGTTATTTTTGTATATAGGTTTGTTATAAAACTTGTCCTGCTTGGTTCATATCACAGTGCTTCAATATGCTCAAGATATGAGTATTTTCTGTATCTCATCGATGAGAAAATTGGGGTTCAGAAAAAATGATGATTCTAATAATGTCAAAATTTTAGTAGGTGGTTGAGCTATAAATAAAAATAATAACTTGTGCTTATTGAAGGTATACTATGTACCAGACATCATGCTAAACAATTTCCACATATTATTCATTTAGTTTTTATTAGTCAGAACTCTTTCACCTGAAAGTGAGCATGCACCGTTCTTAATCAAGTTAAAAAAAAAAAAAAGTTCTGTGTGTGTGTTCAACTGGGAAATGCAGGAGACAGCCTCAGACATAGCTGAATTTATGCTAAAATGATGTTGTTAGGAATTTATCTCACTGTCTTTCAGCTCTGCTTTCCCCTTATTATTTATCCTCAAAGTCTCTGCATGTGGTGGGAAGGATGGTCCTGCACCTCCAGATTTACAAGTCTTTAATCACCCTGATCTCAGAAAGAAAGAGGCTCCCGGATATCTAATTCCCAGGGAAGGCTGGGCCCTGACTTGTTTCTCTGCCCATTCCTGCATGAATCACTGGGGCAAAGGGATACACTTATTGGACAGGCCTAAGTCATAGCATACTCCTGGAGCTGGAAGAGAGATACATACACCGTTCCTTAACTGCATAGATTGAGAATGAGAGACGTGTTTCCAAAAGATGTCTTAGGGTGTTATTACCCAAAGAAGGGGACGTGATTCTGGCTAAGAACAGATATCCATTACAATAGGTATAACTATTATTTATATTTACACACAAGCAAACTGAGGCTTTAGGGGAAAAGAAGGATACTCTGCTACACTGTAAATATATTGTGGGGATGGAGCTTATCCCAAGGAAATAAAAGCAATACCCTAAATTCTACAAAAAAATAAAAAGGATTTATGTTTTGAGTACATTCAAGGAATGCCAGTTTCACTGCCCTCAGAAAGAAGACATTTGGTAACTACATTATTATCTTCAAACTAAAAAGGTACAGAGATTGCTTTATGTAGTCATAAGTAATTGGGAGTTTTATGGACATTCTGGAATGTGTATCTTTCAATGACTAACATTTTAATGGGAAAATACTACTCAAAAAACCATAAATTCTAGACTGTAAACTCTTGAGTGCTGTGCCTATTTATTTTTGCATCCATACTGGATACAGTGCTGGACTCACTGAAGGCACTCAGTAATTTCTTCTTGAATCAGTGAGTGAAATGGGTGGGAGACAACCCAAGTCAACTTAGTTAGTAGTGAATGATACAGCCCAGGGATACCTCAGAAGTATTTTCTACATGGGGAACTGAAGGATTTGTATGTCTTGAAAAAGAAGCTCTAGGTGTCTACCATGACTGCATTTTGAGAGTAACTATCCCATGAACACAGGCCTGCTTGGGGAGCAGGAACAAACTGTATGTTGGCTCTTTCAACAGATTGAAATGACACTTACGCATTGATGACTGATGGGTCTCTGAGTACTAGTTTATGCTGTGTGCCTTAGTCGTGATTAAACTGGACCAGATTTATTCTGTGTCTTCAGAATATGAACTGGAGTTTGTGGGAATCAGGCAGTTTATAACAAAAGTAGAAATATAAAGACATCGAGTAGAGCCTTGTAAATGATGTACACTAGAGTTAGGATATTTGTTTCTGATTGGTCCTGACCAATCACCTAAGTTGTTGATCAACTACAGGACCTATTTTTTTTTTTTTACTAAGCTTTTTAATTCCAGTGTAGTTAACATACAGTGTTGTATTAGTCTCAGGTATACGATATAGGATAGTATTCAGTAATTTTATGCATTACTCAGTGCTCATGATGATAAGTGTACTCTTTAATTCCCATCCCCTATTTCAACCATCCCCCACCCACCTCCCCTCTGGTAACCATCAGTTTGTTCTCTATAATTAAGAGTCTGTTTACTGGTTTGCCTCTCTCTCTCTTTTTTTCCTCCCCCTTTGCTCGTTTGGTTTTTTTTCTTAAATTCCACATATGAGTGAAATCATATGGTATTTGTCTTTCTCTGACTGACTTGCTTTGCTCAGCATTATATTCTCCAATTCCATCTATGTTGTTGCAAATGGCAAGATTTCATTCCCTTTTATGGCTGAATAATATTCCGTTGTATATTTACACCACCTCATCTTTATCCAGTCATCAGTGGATGGACACTTGGGCTGCTTCCATAATTTGGCTATTGTAGATAATGCTGCAATAAACATAGGGTTGCATGTATCTCTTTTAATTAGTGTATTTGTATTTTTTGGATAAATGCCCAGTAGTGTGATTGCTGGATCATAGGGCAGTTTAATTTTTAACTTTTTGGGAAATCTCCATACTGTTTTCCAGAGCGGCTGCACCAGTCTGCACTCCTGCCAACTGCACGAGGGTTTGTTTTTTTCCACGTGCTTGCCAACACTTGTTTCTTGTGTTTTTGATTTTAGCCATTCTGACATGTGTGAGGTCAACTACTAGGACTATTGCTGTGTCTTTTAAATAGTCCAGTTTCAGGGAGGTCTGGCATTTGGTAAAATAACAGCATAACCATCTGTAATTCTGTTCACATTTAAATAGGATAATGCCAAACTTCACAGTGTCCAGAGAAAGGCAGGCAAAAAGGTTTGGTTTTGAATTTTATTTTTTTAATTTTTAATTTTTACGTATTTGAGAGAGAGAGAGAGAGCTGATGCTTAGACCAGAGGAAGAGATTATAAAGATAAACATGGAGGGATGTAAAAAAGAGATTGAGTGTTTTCTTGGTAGCTATAGAAGAAAGGCCAATCAATAAAAGAGACAGAGAGGTAGATTTAACTGAAGAAGACATTTTTCAACCTTTTTCTGACTTGTGAAAGGTGATCTTGGACAATAAAATGTAGTGATATTATAGATGAGATTTCGTTAGATAGAGATTCTTCAATGTAAAGAATGTATTGTCCAGTTTTATAGACAGTTTTCTTTTTCTTTCGTTCTTTCTTCCTTTCTTTCTTTTCAGAAAACTAGGCTATTATTAGAGGTGGACTTAGCATAAAATTAAGAGTTCCTCATTTGCAATTTCTGGGGAAGACAAAAACAACTCTGTTTTTGTATTTACAAATTATTTTCCCTAAAGAAGGCTTTCCAAATTACATAAATTCAAGAGCTCATAAAACCTAAATTAACCATTGTTAAAAGTGAGGATTAACAATGCCACAAAGATTTAAAGCTATTGTATTCTTATTTGAATCCACACATTTGAATGACTATTCTAATTTACGCATATAAAAACTAATATGTAGAATTCTAAAAAGAACAAATATAATCATTTGTGATGCCCTGATGAAAATTGATGAAGAACTCTGCAGATATACTAGGTCATAAAGTACTAATCCAGGGGCGCCTGGGTGGCACAGCGGTTAAGCGTCTGCCTTCGGCTCAGGGCGTGATCCCGGCGTTATGGGATCGAGTCCCACATCAGGCTCCTCTGCTGTGAGCCTGCTTCTTCCTCTCCCACTCCCCCTGCTTGTGTTCCCTCTCTAGCTGGCTGTCTCTATCTCTGTCAAATAAATAAATAAATAAATAAATAAATAAATAAATAAATAAATAAAAAATAAAGTACTAATCCATGCCTAAACGTGGAAGAGTAAAGGAATTAAAAGGGATATTAATATTCTTGAAAGTCATAATTAAACAACACATTTTTATCAAAGAACCAGGCACATAATAGGCATTCAATAATTATGTGTTTCTGTCTGGGAATCTTGCATTTCTATGATTTTACTTAAACTTGATTTTCAAGTAGAAATGTTACCAATACAAGTTACTTATATTTTTGCAAGAGTTTCAGATAAGTTGACATTCAGTTTTACTTGGTATAAAAGTATATTTTTACTTTTAAAGGTCTTAAACTAAGAGGGAATCTACTCATCTTTACCAGCAAAACAAAAAATAACTCTTATAGGAAGACAAGCAATAAATAAAAGTGGTGTTCTTGCTTTTATTGCAAATGAGTCAAAAGCAAGTATTGCATTATCTTTTTATTAGCCCTTTTATAGACACTTTTAGGGTAATATTTTATAAATGGCATGAATTAAGTATGTTTGTTATAGCTTCTTTCAAAAGAAATGATGATTTGTGTAAAATGTTGCTCACATAGTTAAGTTAAAACCTTAGGTTAAAAACGGGAGCCAGTTGTCTGATTGGAGAATACTTAATTTTTTTCAGAGCTACAGTCTTATCTTTGGGAATCCCTGTAGTCAAGATTCCCTTTCTTGGAGCTTTATTTGGGACTATGGTTATATACAGTTTCTGCTCAGTCTCTGCTCAAGAAAGAGGTCATTGCTGTCACAGAGAATGGCAGTGATCCTTACAAACTGCAGCAGGGAACCATAAAACTCTGTTGTGACCTCTTAAAAAAAAAAAAGAAAGAAAAAAATATAATGTTTATGGTAACATGACCTAAAACAAAGATAGTTTTACGCCCTCATTCTTTACACACGTGCACACACGCAAACACACTATACTACACAAATCCTGCCCTAGATGTTATAATTTCAAAGCTTCCATTTTAGGGTTTTTGGTATTTTATTCCTTCAGAAGTATCCAAGGTTCTTGGTGATGAATTGTTAATAGAAATTGGGGGACACCTGCAGCCACATTCATCCATTTTAATTGTGACATGTCTCTGCACAGCATCCCCAAATGTTTTTTCCCTCAAATTTATACATGCGTTACTTACCTTCCAAGAAAAATAGTACAAATTGTTACAGGGCTGATTCTAAGGAAGCTGATCAGTAAAACAGAGAAATTTCAAAGCATTTTAATTATACCTAGAGCTTTCAAAGCTTTGAAATTGTTATTTATCTTTGAATATGGCATAAGAAATTAATTTTAAATTATAGAATATAGTTTGAAACTTCTAGGATCAGGTGCACATAATTTGTATCCTCACAGGGTTTAGGGATTGTTTTGGCAAAATCCCCAAATCTTGTTCTTCTGTACATTTTTGTTATTACTTAGTAGGCTTTAATTTTTTAGTTGGTAACATTTTGAAGTAGAGTTTATTTTTTATTAAGAATTATGCTGAGGGACACCTGGCTGGCTCAGTCAGTAGAGTATCTGACTCTTGATCTTGGGGCCGTGAGTTGGAGCCTCACATTGGGTGTAGAGCTTCCTTTTAAAAAAAGTAATATTTTGAATCTTTCAATTAGGCTTATAAGATAGAAAATGTAAATGTGAAATAAAATTTTTTTTTTAAGAGAGGGATTGAGAGGGGCAGTGGATAGGGGCAGAGGAAGAGGAAGAGAGAGAATCCCAAGCAGTCTTCATGCCCAGCATAGAGCCAATGTGGGGCTCAGTCTCACAACCCCGAGAGCATGACCTGAGCTGAAATCAAGAGTCCCTGCCAGAGCCACGCAGGTGCCCTGAAATGGGATCTTTTACATCAGAGATACTCTTGCTGTGGAATACAGGCCAGTTTGAGATGTGGCATTTGGGAATTGCGGTATTCATCGCAAAATCATTCCTAGTTGTAAAGTCCCGTAAAATTCAATTCAAATGAACTTTTTTTGAGAGAGAGAGAGAGAGAAAGAGAGTCTCAAGCAGGTTCCATGCCCAGCGCGGAGCCTGAGTGGGAGCTCCATTTTAGGACCCTGACATCATGACCTGAGCCCAAACCAAGACTCCGCTGCTTCACCGCCTGAGCCACCCAGATGCCCCTCAAATGAACTCTTATTGATGTTTCTCAAGAGAATTTAAAAATATTGGTATCTGTTGATGATAATGCATCTTTCCAAATTATATACCCACAGTTGTATGCTCATACTTAAAAGTAATGACTTGATATTTATGATAAAGCTCATTAATTATTAGAATAGAAACATACTTTGGTGAGGAAATACATTTTTGCTTTATCAAATAATTTACAAATTTGCTTTACCCCACATCACTGAATCTCAACTAGTTTCCTTTAAACCCAAAATTTATGTGATTGGTAGAGTGGCAAAATTATATGCTTAGAAGATAGATGTTCATGCGACATATGAAACTAAAAATATTGGCATTAATAACATTTTCTGCATGTATTAATTTATTGGGCATCTCTGTTTTTGGCAATCTCATTGGAACTATGAATAAATTTTTTATTTGCTTAAGTTAATTTGGTCCATCTAATTTCATATTTTCTCCTGAATTTTAAGAATATCTAAAAAAAAATTTCCCAAGTGAGGACGTGTATGTGTGAAAACAGTAGAATTATTCTATGAATAGGTGTCTGCATCTGATCTGAGACCATAGTTACATTTCTGCTTTAAAAACTCTTTTGAATTGTGAGTAAAACATTTTACCATGTCTGAAATCTCTCACAACTACAGGTCAAATGTAAATTTCTAGTACTGGCGTTTATAATATGATTACCATAAAATTCATTTGTAATAATCTTTTTTCTCAGATAATCAAATCATTATGTGTCAAGGTAAACAAAAACATGGGAGTGTCACTTTATAAAATTGGTTTGGAGATTTAAGTAATATTTTTAAGGGCCAAACTTAAAGTTATGTATTAATATTTGAAGAATACACACTTGATTCAGAAACAGAACTTTTGACTTTGTAAGACATTTGGACATTCTCTTCTTCTCTCATAGCTATAACTATACCAAATATTACAAAATATAAGATGTTCATATTGGTTCATTTTGAATTAGATATAACCTCAATTTAAGCATATGAGATTTGGAATATAGCTCAATATATACAGCCTCTTTTGGATGACTAAGTAATTATAGAAATGGCATTTTAAATGCTAAGTCGGTGGTCTTATGTTTAAATGTCTTTCTTTCCTGCATCTCATTGTTCTGTTTTGTTTTCTCCTTTGGTGTAGACCGAGGCACTGTGCAGAAGGTGGTTGTTCTTCCCGCTAACAGCTCTGCCAGGGGCGAGCTCATTCTGGAGGAGTTACAAGTCTTTAAGGTCTGAGCATCTCTTCTGTTAATCTCAGCACATGCATGATGGATGGAATTCTTTAAACTTAGGGCCACTTTGGAGGAAAAAAAATGTTTGATAAAGGATCAAATAAATATCATAAGTTTTTGAGGGTAGGAAACACCAGATAAAATGAGAAATATAGAGCAAATATTTTTCTGAAGTATTTTTTTTTTTACATTTCCAGTTATCTTAACATTAAAGGATTCATTTTTTCAGCTATTATCACAACTCGAAGAATTTGGGTCATCATTATTTTTATAAATGAGTTCTTGTGGTCAAGGTCTAAAAGATTTGCCAGCAAAGGGCTTTTATCATTTGCTTCACAAGCCACTGAAACCCAAGTTCCTTACATTATTGATTGTTAGATAAACTTTCTCATATTTTTTTATCCAGGAATTTTAAGGAAAACTGCTTTGTTTTCTCTTGTTTTATTGCTTTCAATTCAAATGTCTTTCAAGTTACATAAAACAAATGTCTCTACCACTCAAAGCTTTATGTTCTGCTGAACTTGAGATTTTATTATTATTCTCTTTGTTCTTAAATTTGGGCTTAACAAAAAGAAACAGAAAGGAAAGCAATACACAGCACCAACAAAAAGACACACAGAGGGAAGTTCAGTCCTGTAAGGCATCACCTGCTCAGGGCAGAGTGCCTATTCTTTCTGGAATGGGCCCTGGGGAACAGATCAGTGGTGTCCCTTCTCTCCTTAAGATGTAAGCCATTGTAGTTCAAGTGATTTCTCTGATAAACATTTGGAAAGATGGATAAAACACAGCCAGAGGAGCTGTTAGGATTGCAAAGATACTTTGGCATGGAATCACTCCTATTGCAGACTACTATTTCCAACTAAATCAATCAAGAAGAAACAGCCCACGGGCAGACGCCGCTGCCCTGGAGTTGCCAGTGCCGCCTGCCCTTGGTCAACCCCATTGGGTTCTTTGACATCACCTTGGATGGCAAGCCCTTGGGCTGCGTCTCTTTCAGGCTGTTTGCAAAGTTCCAAAGACTTCAGAGAACTTTCGTGCTCTGAGCACTGGGGAGAAAGGATTTAGTTATAAAGATCCCTGCTTTTACGGGATTATTCCCGGATTTCTGGGCCAGGGTGGTGACTTCACAGACCATCATGGCACTGGCCGCAAGTCCATCTATGGGGAGAAATCTGATAATGAGAATTTCATCTGAGGCCCACAGGTCCTGGCACCTTATCTATGGCAAATGCCGGACCCAACAAAAACGGTTTCCAGTTTTTCATCAGCACTGCCAAGACTGAGTGGTTGGATGGCAAGCATGTGGTCTTTGGCAAGGTGAGGGAAGGCAGGAATATTGTGGATGGAGAGCTTTGGGTCCAGGAATGGCAAGGCCAGCAAGATCACCACTGCCGACTGTGAACAAATCTAATAAATTTGACTCCTGTTTTATCTTAACTACTAGGCCATTCCTTCTGTAGCTCAGGAGAGCACCCCTTCACCCCCATCTGCTTGAAATATCCTGTAATCTTTGTGCTCTCACTGCAGGTCTGTGGGTTCATATTTTCCTTACTCCCCTCCAAGTCTAGCTGGATTGCAGAGTTAAGTTTATGACGATGAAATAAAACAAAACAAAACAAGAACAATAAACCAAAACAAACGGCCCATGGACATCAAAAGACCAGAGTCAGCCTTTAACCGAGTAAAATTAGCACTTCAGGACCCCCAGGAGCAGACTATTGCTGGTTTAGTCAGTTGCTTTTCTTAGTTGAGCAGACTCAGAATATATACTTATTAATACATGTTCCCACAGTCACCAAAATTATTGAATTTATAAGCGTATAAGTGATCAAGATGCGTTGCTTAGATTATGCTAATACATTTTAAAAGTTAAGAAATATTTTTTAAAAATAACCAAATGAAATCTGAGGAACTCTGGAAAATTTTCCAGTATGTTATTGAATTTACAATTTTTAACGCTAGACTCAGTTTGGCATAAGTTTCATTGTGATTCGCATGTTAATATTGTGCTTACAAAATGTTAACTATGGATATTCAAGTGGTTTTTCTATGCCTTACATTATAAAGGAATTGATTGTTTCACTAGATTAACCAAAATTGCATTATATATAAAATATTTTTTCCTCATTCAATTCAATACAGACAACTTGACTGGCCAAAATAACATAGACTACCTTATTCTGGAATTTGCTTGAAGAGAGCAAAAATGCCATACTGTAGAACTTCATTTTTAATTCTGAAGTATCATTTTTTGATAATCAGAAAGCATTGAGTTTGACACAAACCCAAACATGTAAGTTACGGAAAGCTCTTAAAGAAATGTGAGTCATTCTGATCATGTGTGAACTACTTATGGTCTGTTATATGAGTTATGCTAGTGTTATCGTCGTGAAGAATAAACTCGAAGTGGAAAAACAGAGTCAGTCAAAATGCATGTGGGGGACATCAGCCCAAGAGAGAGACTAAAAAAGTTTGAGCTTTCTTGTGGACTTGTGTGCCAGTGATTGATATGGCTAAATTAAGAGACACAGTTGCCAAATACAGTGACTTACTGTCTTCAACATGGTGTTTGTGTCATATTTTCTGAGGTGAGGTAAAAATAACTGGGTGTGTATGATATACTGTGATTAGCACGTGAGGAAATAATGCATTTGAATTGAAACAAATTCCTTAGCGAAGTGTCACACTGATAAACTTTAAAAAACCAGACACAGTTTTTATAGAGTGCAGAACCATGATATCTTCTTTTAATTCTCTGTTCAGAATATTTCCTGAAAATGCATCCAGCTTCCTCAAACTTAACTTGAATTGGAGGTACAGCTATTGGTAGTTGCCTGGATGGATATAAATTGCAATACATTTTTCATATGTGTATGTGTATTTCTAAGCAGTGATCACAGCCTGTTGTAATTGAGTGTTTAGATTGAGTGGTTAGATAATATCACCATTTTCTCTTTTAAACATAAGAACACATACTTCCAGAACAAGAAATAATTGTAAGTACCATTAATTTTGAGAGCTTGCTCTCATTTGAGTTATTCAAATAAAACTTCACAGATATTTATCAGGTTATCACAAGTCTCATTTTAAAAAGGAACTCATAATGTTTAAGAAGTAAATTTTATGGATAAGTGACTTTCGAATAGGATCACTATTTCAGAACATTCTTAGGTGCTTTCCCTAATTCACATTTATCAAAAGAGGACATTTTCTAACAGTATTTCTTTGTTTGCAACAGAATTAATAAGTATAATTCAGGCTAATACATCTTTCCAAAGCAACATTTGTCAGGTGCATGGTAGCTTCTTATGCAGAGTGGTTGTGTTGTGGGAGAATAACATGGGGTACCACGGCATCTTACCCACACCCATGCAAGCCTAAGCTTTATTCATTGGATTCAGTATTCCAAGATATAATTTTTTTAATTCTTCCAAATTTCTCAGATTTTCTTTGTTTTTCTAATGACTATAATTGATATTATAGTTGCTACTTTTTTTTTTTTTTTTTTTTTTTTTTTTTTTGGTAT